>NC_052613.1:1563133-1791262 GCF_016545825.1 Eucalyptus grandis
GAGGCCGAGAGGGAGGAGGTGGAGCCGAGAGTTTCCGCCGCCCGTTCGCCGTACGTCCGCCTAGTCCGACCGTCCTACGCCGCCGTGTGTTGCTGTGTGTTCTTCTTTAAGGCAAGTGGGGTTCATAACTTCTCTTGCATGTTGTTTTGATGGTTGCATGTTAGATTTTAGGTGTGGTTTGGGCGAAGAACCGAGGTAAGGGTTGCATGTGATCATGTTATGTGGCTGTTTCCGTTCGGTTTGTGGTAGACAGTTTCCTATTCGAGCTTGCATGTGTATTTGGAGTGTGATTTTGGCTTCGG
The DNA here is from genome assembly GCF_016545825.1 of Eucalyptus grandis. Classification (NCBI taxonomy): domain Eukaryota; kingdom Viridiplantae; phylum Streptophyta; class Magnoliopsida; order Myrtales; family Myrtaceae; genus Eucalyptus; species Eucalyptus grandis. The sequence continues at coordinate 1,563,436 of NC_052613.1, forward strand.
TGTCTTCATGAAAGTTGAAGCTAACATCTTGAGGTATGACATACTCGAATTTCATGGAAAACGATGGTGATATGGGGGTCAAAAGTTCTATTTCACGGAGACTTCAGATCTGCGAATTTCCTACTGACCTCTTGATGATTTCTTGGTTGCATGTTGATTTCTGTTGGAGATCTCACTTTGTTGTCTTCATGGAAGTTGTTGGTAACATCCTAAACTACAACATACTAAAATTTGAAGAGAAATGAACAAGTATAGCCTAGTTAATCGGCTGGATCTTTGAGACGTTTGGTTCTGTTGAAGTGAACCGAGACACCCGAGACTTCAAGGACTTAAAAGAGGATCATGCTTTGGTTATTTAACCTATATCTCTTCATGAAACTTGTAAAGCGCACATTGATACATAACATACTCGAATTTCAGAAGAAACGAAAGAGATTTGATGGGTCAAACCTAAGTTTTTCGGTGATGCACGTTCTGGACGAAACGGTAGAGGTTCCAGAAGCTTCATGGAGTTGTATAAATTAATCTATAAAGAATTTGGCGAAGAGTTCTACATGAAGAATGCACGAAAATGTGTTGTCTGTCGCCCTGTAAAAGTTGGGAATTTTCGGAGGTCATATGAGTATTTTAATTGAATTAATTCGAAAACTGTGCAATCTGGCCATTTTCCGAATGTTGTGTCTATTTTGTGGAAATTTCGGAAATTATGTAAAATGCAAATTAGCCATGGATTTAATGAGAAATTTGATTCTAATTGTTTGTTTAATGATTGATTGAAGATTATGATTTTTGGAAAATCATAAATATTAAATATAATATTTATTTATGAAAATAAATAATATAATAATAAAATAATAAAATAATAATAAAATAAAGGTGGATTATTTTATTGGCCATGAGTCCTATGGAATTATGATGCATTGCTATATGACATTGATGCATGTATGATCATGAATTATGATGTATTGTTATATGGCATTGATGTATGAATGATCATGAATTATGATGCATTGTTATATGGCATTGATGCATGTATGATTATGAATCATGATGCATGTGTGTGGATCATATGCCATGAAATAATAAGATGAAAAGGATGATAAAAAGTGGAAAGTGGTATGTGAGTAAGAGGTTGTGGCGGAGGATGTTGTCTCGGTGGCTGGTGGCGTAATTCCGAGAGATTCCCCGGGAGTTTCGGGATGCCCGGAATGTGGGGGCCGGAAGCCTGTCGGAGGTTTCCGCCCGGGGAGTGACTCGCGATGCCGGGATTTGGGGTGCGAGATCCCCGGTTAGAAGGGTAAAGACCGGAAGTCCCCGTCGGAGGTTTCGCCCAAGGGAGGTTCCTCGTGATGCTAGTTGAGGTGCGAGATGCCCGGAATGTGGGGGCCGGAAGCCCGGGGCCATGAGATGGCTGGGATACGGGAACCCCGTCGGAGGTTTCTCGCCCGAAGGGTGATGATCAAATTGATCATGGAACTCCGTCGGAGGTTTCGCCCGAAGGATTGATAATGATACCCCTGTCGAGGTTTCGCCCGAAGGGATGGTGATGATTTGAGAAAACATAATGTGGGGATCAATTGATAAATAAAAATGGAAATTGATCTATGATGTGATATGCATGGTGATGCATGGTCAATGATGACATGATGTGATATGCATGGTGATGCATGGCTAATGATGATGTGATATGCATGGTGATGCATGGTCAATGATGATATGATGTGATATGCATGGTGATGCATGGTTAATGATGATGTGATATGCATGGTGATGCATGGCTAATGATGATATGATGTGATATGCATGGTGATGCATGGCTAATGATGATATGATGTGCATGGTGATGCATGGTCAATGATGACATGATGTGATATGCATGGTGATGCATGGCTAATGATGATGTGATATGCATGGTGATGCATGGTCAATGATGATATGATGTGATATGCATGGTGATGCATGGTTAATGATGATGTGATATGCATGGTGATGCATGGCTAATGATGATATGATGTGATATGCATGGTGATGCATGGTTAATGATGATATGATGTGATATGCATGGTGATGCATGGTTAATGATGATATGTATGCTATGATGATGCATGAATACGCTTGTCATCAAAAAGGTAAGTGATGCCTGAATTGTATGATGGTATGCATGGTGCACTGAGTTGTGATTGGATTTCCCTATCTGCTGAGTGGTTGTACTCACCCCTTTTGGGGATAACATTTCAGATTAGCACTATGCCGCTGCCTGCTGTTTCGCGTGGCGTGTTTTACGGTATTCCGTCTGACGTCGAGGTGGAGATGACTGAGATAGACTGTCCCTCGGTACCCGGATTGACTTTTATCCGAGTACGATGCTTAGTCATGTATGATATCGGCCCGTCGGGGCCCTGTCATACAAGAGTTTTTGTCCGTGCACGTCCGTCGAGATGGTGCTATGCGAGGGATGCTGCCGCCGCCACCACCTGACGCACCGGGATGGGTGTGAGATCGCACGCGAGGAGTAGGAGCTAGACCGCTTTTTGGTATAGATAGTTGACGCTCGTGATGGGAGGGTTTTTGTGCTCATATGATGTTAGAGGTCGGAGTTCCTTTTTGAGATTTTAGGTGGGACATGGCAGAGTCTTAACCTTTTCTGTTCCTTTTGTACCGACCCGAGGAAAAACCCCATCTCGCTATATGTATGTATGTAAGCAAAGCGTCAACGTTATTTATAAAATCCTGATGTGTAGTTGGTGTGTATTTGTATCATGGGTTAGTAAGGGAGAGATGGAGATGTTTAATTTTGCTTCCGCTATGAGTCGCGCATGGGACCGTTTTAAAAAAAAAAAAATGCCTATAATCTGGCAAGGCTTAATTTAGCCAAGAGATAGAGATGGTAAAAGATGTAACACCGGCGCTGGTGACGACCTGCGAAGGGTTCGGGGTGTCACAGGTGATACATATTTGTTTCTGGGCTCGTCTTCCACATTCATTTTAAGGGTTTAATTTAGTGTTGAATCCTATTTTTGGGAATTCAACAATCCCAACATTGATATCAGAGCAAGAGTTCATGTTTCACGATCCTTTTTTCATGTTTTCCCAACCCCTTTCATGTTTATGGATGATTTTTTATTGATTTTTCGTGAAACTAATCGGCCGACACCGATCAGGGCGGAAAAATCTTGACACTCGAGCACTGTTCATCCATTTTTTTTGAGTTTCTGTAAGTCAAAATCCATTTCTGATGGCATTGGATAGAAGGTCTCATCGAAACGAGCGCAACGAGTGGTGGAACGCCGCTAAAGGCCGCCAGACGTGCCCCCACATGCAGCCGGAGCAAAACGACGTCTTGCATGCGCCGATTTGCAGGGGCAGGTGCGTGCATCACACGCGCATGCGCGGCCAACACACGCATGTGTGACACACGTGCGTGTGTGCCGTCGCTGGGCGCTTGCGAGGCACGCGCCAGCCGACGTCATCATGACATCATTTGCACGCATGCCACCCGTGCCGGGTCGGACCGACCGACTCGGCCCGACTCGCGGCCCGACCCGACCGACCTTAATCGTTGACCGGTTCGACCGTTGATCGTTGACAACCGTTGACCGTTGATTTTGACCGTTGACAAAAAGAAAAAAAAAAGAAGGGAAAAAGAATTTGTTTCTTTTTCAATTATGTCTATGTAGGTTATAAGTAATCCATTTTTTGTTCAGCAATTGTTGCATTAATCATGGAAAATTATGTATTTTCCCTTATGTTCATTATGGATTATAAGTGATCCATTTTTAATTATGCATTTGTTATAGGAACTATCATTCTTTATGCACGGATACCTGCATTCCCAAGAACGGGCGAAGGAAGTGCAAGACTTAAAAGATTGATGACAGAATTAACTAGTTATCGGTGGCATGACGGTGATTTAGTATCACATGTGATCATGGTCAATCAGATGATATATGAAATCATCTAGAATGGTTATCTTATGCCGGATTTTGAGAAGGTGCCGGCATTGATGAACACTCTTCCACCCGAATGGCAAGCAGTGTTAGATCGCCTATGGGAGGTCAACGTGGTCCTGGGTTATAGGAGGCTAGTAGTAGCTTTTGTAAGAGAGTATTATATGATTGAGTTAACCAAAACTTCAACCCTTAGATTGAGTGCCACATGGCGCAGAGTGAATGCGCCTTGGAGGCGACATGAAAGCTCTCAAAAAGTTTTTTCATGGTTGGCAAATGTGCCTTCAGATTTCTTAGATATTTTGACTAATAGATTAGCAAGGACTTTCCCTATTTATTTCTTAAATTAGTTTGAGATGTTTTGGATGTAAATATCTCTTTCTATGTTGATATTTTCCCCTGTATATATTACTTAGTGTAGTGGATAGTTGTATTATGTGAAAGTATTATTATTCTATTGGATATCAAATATTATTTGATTTATGTTATTATTGACTGCTATGGATAGTTCATAGAATTTTTGTAACTTCATAGAATTCATTTTGCATAAGACAATTATATTAATAATAGTTTTAAGTTAGGATTTTGGAGGATGATTGGAAACATAGTGACATTTTGATTCTGAAACCTTACTTGAAATTGTTCACCGATATGATGGGTCTCGTGCAAAGTGGATGCATAAATGATAGGCATTAATTATTCTTGCATATATGTCTGATATGTTCATATCAATGGTTTTAGCAACTAAGAACGTAATTGCGGATATGAATGGCAACAATTGTGAAATATTGAATATGAAGATTCAATATATGCTAGAAAAGCAAGAAGCACTAGAAGCTCTTGACCATGTTATGGAAGATCTTGAGGATGCCGTGCGCCACCTTGAGCTAGTAAAGGACCGTCTAACGGTATTTGAGCCGAAAATAGATATTTGCAATGCTGGTTCTAGCTCAAAGAGGGCTTTGAGCTCTAAGCGCAAGCGTATTGACTCGTTCAATATGTGGGAATGCAAAAGATCAAGTCCTTATTGCAAGAAATCAAGAGTTAACCAACACAAGAGAGGAAAACGTCCTCAAGTGAAGAAAATGTCAAGGGTGAGATGTTACAATTGTGACAAGAAAGGTCACTATACTCGCAACTGTTGTGAGCTGAAAAAAGGTAAACACGTCTTGTACATTTGAGAACTTTGCTTATGTATCAAGTTCTGTATTATTGGCTGAATCGAATCTTTGTGGATTGTAGATTCAAGAGCAACAGACCATGTAGCGAAGGATAGAGGATCTTTCATGGAATTCCGATGAGGACCAACTGAAACTAAGTGGATCTATGTAGGAAATAACTCCAGAGCTAAAGTTAAAGGGATTGGCACCTGCCAATTGAACATGCGTGGTGGACGCACCTTGTTCCTACATGATGTTCTATATGCTCCGGAGATTCATCGAAATTTAGTGTCTGTTTTAGTGTTGGTTAAGTTTGGTTTTAGCGTGAACTTCCGTAATAGCGGTGTACATTTGTATTTGGATACAAACTACTATGGTTGTGGTCATTTTCTGGATGGTTTTATTGTACTAAATGTTGACTGTGGTGATGTCAATATTTGTTATTCCATTTTCACGTCTTCTACTTCATATGATAATGATGTGAATGTGTGGCATGCTAGACTTGGTCATATTGGCCAACAACGTATGAATAGACTAGCCAAAGATGGCTTGTTGGGCAACATTGAATATGTCGATTTGCCCATATGTGAGCATTGTCTAGTATGGAAAACGACAAGAAAACCATTTGGAAAATGTAAAAGAGTTTAATTTCCTTTACAATTAATCCATTCTAACCTCTGTGGTCTAATAAATGTAAGAGGAAGGCATGGGGCTGTTTATTTTATCACATTTATCGATGATTATACTCAATTCGGATATATCTATTTGATTTCTCATAAATCTAAAGTATTTAGTTGTTTTAAAAAGTTTATGAACTTGGTAGAAAATCAATTAGATAAGAAAATAAAAGTATTGAAATCCAATCGAGGACGATAATATTTGTCTGATGAGTTCAGAAAATTATGTGATGAAAAAGGAATAGAAAAACAGTTGTCTATTCCATATACTCCTCAACAAAATGGTGTTACGGAGAGAGGGAACATAACCCTATTGGAAATGGTTAGGTCCATGATGACGCATGTTAACTTACCTATCACTTTTTGGAATGATGCTTTGTTAACTGCTGCCTATATACTTAACTATGTGCCTTCCAAATCAGTTACTTCCACTTCATATGAGTTATGGACGGGTAGAAAATCGAACTTAAGTTTTCTTAAGCCATGGGGTTATGCTGCCTGTACTCATGAACCCTCTCACAAGTTTGGGAAATTGCGTCCCACAAAAAAAAATAGTATTTTCATAAGATACTTCGAACACTCGAAATGATATGTGTTCATAGGTGAGCAGGAAAATGGAAGTATAACTAAATTTGAATCACGGGATATCACATTCTTAGAGGATGAATTTCCTAAGAAGGGGGAAATAGGGGAAGATTACTCCCTATTTGAAACCTTGAATCAAGATAATGAACTTAATAAAGTTCATCCAAGTGGGAGTAATATAAGAAGTGAAGAATTTAATTCAACTCACTCTTAATTACAACCACATGATGAGATGATATCATCATTATCTAATCCGAGTGGGAGCATGGTGGGGAATGATGTGCAAAGTGTACAATCTCCCATACGGCGAACAAGTCACAAAAGTATTCCCCTTTGACGTTTTAGCATTGAAGGGGAAACTTTCATGGTTGCTCCATAAGATGAGGATAAGTCAAGAAATATTAATGAGGCTCTAACTTGCCCTAGTAAGGAAAAATGGATTCATGCAATGGAAGATGAGATGGAGTCAATGAAGTCAAACCAAGTTTGGGAACTGATTGATCTTCCAAAAGGACGCAAAGCTATTGGGAACAAGTGGGTTCTCAAAATAAAGCGTCAAGCTAATGGCTCGATATAAAGGCATAAGGCTTGCCTTGTGGCGAAGGGGTATAATCGACATGAATGAATTGATTTTGAAGAAACATTTTCTCCTATAATGAGATTGACCTCGATTCGCATTATTCTGGCAATAATGGCTATTATGGACGCAAAGCTAGTAAGGAAAAATGGATTCATGCAATGGAAGAGGAGATGGAGTCAATGAAGTCAAACCAAGTTTGGGAACTGATTGATCTTCCAAAAGGACGCAAAGCTATTGGGAACAAGTGGGTTCTCAAAATAAAGCGTCCAGCTAATGGCTCGATATAAAGGCATAAGGCTTGCCTTGTGGCGAAGGGGTATAATCGACATGAATGAATTGATTTTGAAGAAACATTTTCTCCTATAATGAGATTGACCTCGATTCGCATTATTCTGGCAATAATGGCTATTATGGATCTTGAGTTACATCAAATAGATGTAAAGACTGCTTTCTCATTGAAGAATTAAAGGAAGAAATATATATGGAACGACCTGCTAGTTTCATTATAGAAGGCTAAGAAGGAAAAGTATATCAACTTTTTGAGATCGATATATGACCTTAAGCAGTCATCGAAACAATGATATATACGTTTTCATAATGCCATAATGGGATGTGATTTTACAATAATTGATGATGATCATTGTGTATATATCAAAAGATGCAAAGATCAATTTGTGATCATATCATTATATGTTGATGATATACTAATTACTGGAAGTAATAATGAGTTTGTTAATATTGTCAAAAGTTGGCTATCTTCCAACTTTGAGATGAAAGACATGAGTGAGGCTACATACATTCTTGGAGTTAAGATTTCAAGGAATGGTTTGAAGAGATCATTGTCTCTTTCGCAAGAAACATATATAAATAGGGTTTTTGAATGATATCATATGCAAGACGATACTCCTATTGCAAAAGGCGAAGGATTGAGCCACAGATTGTGTCCAATGACTCCACAAGAGAATGAACAAATGCAACATGTTCCTTATGCTAGTGCTGTTGGGAGCTTGATGTACGCTATGATGTGTACAAGACTTGACATATGTTTTGCAGTTGGAATGGTGAGTAGATACCAATCCAATCCAAGTCACGCACATTAGAAAGCCGTTAAGAGAATACTGAGGTATCTAAATGGAACTGTTGATCATACGTTGAGTTATCAAGGAAAAGATCTGCGACTCGAAGACTGTTTAGATGTTGATTGGGGAAGAGATTTAAATGAAAAGAAATCTACCTCTGGATTTGTTTTCTTACTAAATAATGGCGCTATATGTTGGAGCAAAGAAGAAACAAACGTGTATAGCCTTGTCCACGATGGAAGCTGAATTCGTGGCATTATCAAGAAAGTCAATAAGATATTTGGCTTAAGAGATTTTTGAATCATGTAGGTGTTATTGGATATGCTGTAAATCCATTATTGGTTAACTGCGATAGCCAAGCAACTATAGCGTACACAAAATATCCAAAATATCATAGCAAGACCAAACATATAGATACCAAATATAACTTTGTCAAAGAAATGGTTACACGAAAGGATGTAAACTTACAGTACATATCTACGCATAGAATGGTAGCAGATTCTATGACAAAATCAATACCTAGAGATGTGTTTTATAGTCATGTAAAATCTCTAAGACTGTGTAGAGGCGGATGTACTGAATATTGTAATTTCCTTGAAGTGTTCACATTTAATGAATTTGTGTTTTTCATCATTAATGCCTATGAATTTTTGTTTGACGTTTATGCATCTTAATGCTCAGTGCATTATATTAAGTTGAGAAAGTATGTCGGACAGATAAAAGATTAGCCCACTCACACGGATAATCGCCTCTATTTACTGTGTGATAAATAGAGTTGAGATAGTTTTTAAGCTTATTATCTAGGTGATAATCAAGAGTTCAAGCTTAAAATATATATGTCGCCTTAACTAAGTGTTAAGATGAGGACATGATATGTGCTATGTCCGAAAGTAAAATACCCCACATATTTTACTTTATCTGTCTAAGATGTCAGGTTGAGAGTTATGATGAATTCTGTGAATGAGTAGATGTGTGAACTCAAGTTAGACATTATGTATGTCTGAACTATCATTTGTACGATATTGAAGGTATAGACATACGCTCCATGGGAAAAGAGTTAATACCGTAATACGTATTTCTTACTACGTATGCATGAAACGACCAATAAGAGTGGCAAAAGTTTGATCTCAACTTTTATGCCGTGAGAGACTCTTAGGAAAAAGAGTTCCTCAATTTTAGTTCCCTCATGACTCTTACTTATTCTTAAGATTTTTATTTAGTGTTTGCTATCTTAGGATGTTACCAATGATCATGAATTAATTCGATCTAATGAGACATTTCTAGAAAAGCAAGTTGAACTGAAATTGAGAGTTTGAAGAAAATGGGAAGATCGAGTTTGAAGAATTACATTCTAGTTTTGTATTCATTGATCGACCAATTATGATTGTTTTTGGGATAATCATACTTGTGAATACAATTTATCATTAAAAGAGATCAAAAGAAATATAATGTAATCAATCGATCTAGAGTACTGCATACTATATCTACTCAAAGATATGATGCCCATTATGAGTTGTTATATATTCCTAACATATGTATAGTAACGAGCTCTCAAAGTATGCTGGTCGCACAGATTACTCACCGGTATGAATGTTGAAGAGAGGTAAAAAGGATCCTGTTCGGCCCACCATGTGCAAGTGGGTGATGATGGTTTTATTAATTATTGTGATTGGCCTAAGTTGGCTCGTCCACCCATGTTAGGCCTAAAAGCCTGGCCCACAAGATTAGGGCCCATGGATGGAGGGATATGTTGAAGGGTTGTAACTTTTGGGGGAACGTCTTTTATCGAAGGGACACGTCCTTTGGAGAGGATGTATTTAAGGGGAAAAGAGAGGGAGGAACGCACCTTTTGACAGTAAGTACGTTCCTCCTCCCTCTCTCTCTCTCCAAAAGAAAAGGTAACAAAAGAGACGACACTCTCTTCCCTTCAAGGCGAATTGACATCATCGGATCGAACGGGATCGCCTTTCTCCCTCATATCGGTGTTGGTGTTTAATCTGTGGACAATAAGGTACGCTCGATTTCGTGGTGTGTCTTTGATCGGTGATACATGTTTGTTTTTGGGCTCGTCTTTCGCATCTGTTTTAGGGATTCGATTTAGTGTCGAATCCTGTTTTTGGGAATCCGACAATCTCAACAAACGTTGTTCACACGTGCCCATACGCGAAGTTTTGCAGCATCTTTGACTCTCAACGTCGACCCTAACTGTTTTTTGTTTTGTTTTGTTGGACCTATGTATACAAAGAAATTGTATCGTGGACGTTGGACCACATAATGCCTACATAGAACCTATGTTAGAAACATTGCAATGTCAGAAACTAGGATAAACGGGTAGAAGGAATTTAAGATGCGAAATCTGTCTTAAGATCAATACCAAACAACCGATTGTTAATCAATGCTAGCGTTGGGTTATTTGAAGGAAGTCTTTGGTTGACATATGTCGCATGTCACAATGACAGTCGGCATATACTACTTGATTAAGTGAAAACAAAGGAGCCGTGTGGGAGTAATAATAAAACAAGTGCTTGGCAGAGTTCTTGGCCATCGCGGTCGAGGATACAACTATGGTTCGGACTTTGCCAAGCTACAAGGACATGATCAGCCAGTACTTCCTCGTGAGGTGATGAAGAGATATGTGCGGCGATTTGCCAAGCTAGTGGAGATTGCCAATGATTGGCGATTTGGGAGGGCTTGGTTGGAGGTTGCTATTTCTTTTCCTAGACTTGCTCTTTCCCAAAACAATCAAAGCAAAGCTGCTAGGACCAAGCATGTTGGGAGAAACAAATCATGATATTGCTATTCTCTACTTCTTAATTGATTCCCACACAGTTTAATATACGGAAGTCACTGAAATTCGGCCGAGAGTCGCTCCACCGACTGGAACACTTAAAGGAGCTCCCGTGTCAATCACTTCCATTCCTCTCATTAAACCATCTGTAGCACTCATAGCTACAGCTCTAACTTGATTATTTCCTAATAATTGTTGTACCTCACAAGTCACATTAATTTCTTGACCGATAGTATCTCGACCTTTAACTACCAGAGCGTGGTAATCTTATCAAGTCAAGAGCAAGACAGCTGTGGCAAAAGACTAGCTCTCTTTTAAGAGTCTCTCTCTCTCTCTCTCTCTCTCTCTTGGAAGAGCTCCATCTCTATCCATGGTGATAGTGTGTCCCAAGCCCTAAATCTCCCAATATCAATGAATCCCAATACACCCGACGACTAAAAATTCCTCAACCCGAACACAGACCACAAAAATGGATGAACCTATCGTCACAATGTAATCTCTCCTTACTATTATCATCCGTCATCACTCATTACAACAGCCCCTTACGAGTATGGATGGAGTCTGGACTTTATGGATTCTTTGGGTAAAGAATGGTAAGTGAAATAGAGACAGCAGCGGTACTCGAGCTCCCTTCATCCACGTTTTTTCGGCTCCACCACTCGGTATGTGTAGGATTTAATGTCTTTCCTTTCCTAGGAAAGTCTTGGAGGATGTCCTGAATTTGCACCTATAAAACAAAAAAGAGGTTGCAATGGAGAATGAATCAGTTAAAGAGCATAGGTTGGCTGCACTATGTAGACGAATGGGGCAAATGTGGTTAGAGGATTTTGTAGCCAACGTGTTTGAAGAAATCCCTAAGGATAAATGGAAAGCTTGTAATCTCATACTGCTAGGGAAACTATTCTCCAGGCCTAATGTTAACTTTCCGGCCTTTTTATCCACCATGAAGAAGGCTTGGAAGACTGAAAATGTAGTGTGTGAGGTAGTGCAGTCGGGCCTATTTTCGTTCACTTTCAGAGAGAGGAAGCTAATTTGAAAAGAGTCTTGGATGCGACCCTTGGTGTTTCTTGGGAACCTGCTGATTCTATACAAACTACAACCAAAGGTACCTATCCACAAGCATGTCTTTACTCATTGTGCATTTTGGGTGCAAGTGTTGGGAATTCCAATAATTCGAATCACTGAAAAGACAATGCTAGAGGTGGTCGGGAAGATAGGCAAGGTGGTGGAATTGAAAATAGATGGCAAAGAAGGCAGTCCATGTAAAGTGGGCGGAGCGCGGGTGATGCTAAACTTATCACGCCCCCTACAGCCAGAGCATTGGTGAATTTTGATGATGATCAAATATGGGTGGACTTTAAGTACAAGAGGCTTCCTTACTATTGCTATTCATGTGGCCGAATAGGCCATTATGCCACAACCTATGAGGAAATCCCTTATGAGGAACCAAAGCCGGGGGAGGAAGTAGCGGGAAACTTTGGATTTTGGCTGAAAGCGGAAGCAAAGGAAAATAGCCCTTTCTGAAAAATGTATTATGGGGAGGAGATACCAAATGAGGAGCAAGAAATAGCTGAGGAAACTCCACCGGCCGGTACTATGAAGATCCCAACCAGTACTCATAATTATGAACAGCAATTGAATTATCCTATGGAAGCTCAATCTTCAAAATTACTAAAGTTAAAAGGGAAAGGCATAGCTAGTGAGCCCAAGGTCGTGAAAGGCAAAAGAGACACAAGCTCTCTACTTCTTCTCTCAAATTCATCATGGACAGAAACGGTGCTGGATAGCATAGCTACAACACACAAAAAGAGCAAGAAAGGTCATATTCTTCCGGCAAGCAAGAAAATAAAGAGGGCAAAGTGTTATAATTTACAGGGGATAGGATGCAAATGCAATTGATGAGACTCTGCTTCTCGAAACACCTATCCAAGTAGATAAGGGAGTGCATGAATGGGCTTTGGTGGCTAGCCCTAATAAGCCACCGGGGGATAAATGAAAGTTTTGAGCTGGAACTGTTAGGGATTAGGGTCTACCTTGACGGTCCAGTATCTCAGAGCCCTTGTGGCTCTTGATAGACCCGATTTGGTGTTCCTAATGGAGACAAAGAACATAAAAACAGTGGTGGACAGAGTTAGGTAGCAACTTAAGTTCAAGGAGTCGTTTATTATCAATCCAATTGGCATAGCAGGGGGACTAATAGCAATGTGGAATGAGGAATTAAAGGTGGAGGTAAAGGAGCATTCAAACGAGCTGATCGATATTATATATAGGGATCCTACTTCCGATACCCTGATGAGAATATCCTTTCTACACGCATCTACTGATTTCCAGAAGAGGATTTGTTTATGGCAGAAACTTCGAGCAATCCACCATATCAACTCATTACCATGGATTTGCATGGAGGACTTCAACGAGGTTCTTGATTTCTGGGAAAAGGAAGGAGGACGAGGGATGGATCATTATCGAATGGTGGCTTTTAGGGAAGTGCTGAATGACTGTGCATTAATGGATATTGAAAGTAAGGGGTGTGCCTATACATGGTCAAATAACGAGAGGGGGGAATTTGGTAAGAGAAAGGCTTGACAGGTGTTATGCAACATAGAATGGAGAGTGGAGTTTCCAAATGTAGAGGCATTTAGTTGCTTTGCCAGATTAGGTTCGACCATAGTCCTCTTATCCTCACTCTACACCTGAATATCCTCTGAAGGAAAAAAGAGTTTCGCTTTGAGGCATATTGTTTAGAAGACCAAGAATGTAGAGATATAGTTAAAGGAGCGTGGAATGATCACCATAACACACTGGAAGATGTAGTTCAAAAATCACAAAAGGTGGCTGGTGCATTGGGAACATGGAGTAAACGGAAATTCTCAAACGCACATAAGCAAATTGAACTTTTAAAGAGAAGACTCACTGTGCTGACTAATAGTCCAGAAGGAGCTGAGTTCTGGGAGGAAATCAAACAAATTAAAGAGCGGATTGAACAGTTATGGAGGCATGAAGAGATGTGCGAAGTATGAGATCCCGCATTAAGTGGCTAAGGTGGGGGATAGAAATTCCAAATACTTTCATGCTACTATGGTCCAGTGGAGGGTACGGAATAGAATCACAATGTTGAAAATGAATGATGATCATTGGTGTCGGGAACCTGAAGCACTAAAGCGACACATTGGCCAGTTTTACCAATCCCTCTACACCATTGAAGGTCCTAGAAATTTTCAACCAGTCCTAGATCAATGCCCACAACTTGTCAATGCATAAATGAACGAGTCCTTGATGAGGAGGGTAACAATGGATGAAGTAAAAGAGGCGGTTTTTCAAATGGGAGCCACTAAGGCACCTAGACTAGATGGGCTTTGTGGGCAATTTTATCATCATTATTGGATTGACATTCAACAAGATGTATTCCAGATGGTTGATAGCTTCCTCACTACGGGTACTTTCGATCCTAAATTGAATATGACACATATTGTTCTCATTCCAAAAGTAGCAACTCCGGAACACATTACTCAATATAGACCCATTAGTTTATGTAATTTCAGTTATAAGGTCATTTCTAAAGTAATGGCAAACTATCTTAGGCTATGGCTTCCGGATATTATTGCAATAGAACAGAGTGCCTTTGTGAGTGGAAGACAAATACAGGACAATATCTTGATAGTTCAGGAGGTGCTACATCAACTGCGCATTCGAAAGAGGAAAAAGAAAGTTCAAGCAGTTCTTAAATTAAATATGCAAAAGGCATATGATCGAGTTGAATGGGATTTCTTATATGAGTGTATGAAGAAAATGGGATTACGCAAGGAATGGGTCCAAAGGTGTGAAATGTGCATTTCTATGGTATATTTTAGTGTGAAAATTAATGGAGAGTCGATACAACAGTTCCATCCATCTCGAGGTATAAGATAGGGAGATCCACTTTCGCCTTATTTATTATTATGGCAAATGTGCTATCTATTCTAATGAGCAGGGCAATATCAGATGGAAGTCTGAGGGGAATCAAATTAAATAGGTGGTGTCCAACTCTATCTCATCTTTTATTTGCGGATGACGTCATATTTTTCTTGGATGGAATGATTATGGAATGTCAAAACCTAGCGAATATCCTAAACCAGTATCGCTATGCATCAGGGCAGGCCATCAACTTAAACAAGTCAGGTATTTTCTTTCGCCAGAATTGTCCACTAACTCTAAAGAGAAACTTGGCAAATCAACTACAAGTCCCTATTATAGACAAGACAAGCAAATACTTGGGAATTCCGTCTGACTGGGGACAATAAAAAAAGCATATGTTTGCATGGATCCTAGCAAGGGTCAACTCGAAGCTAGAGGGCTGGAAGGAGAAATTGTTGACTAAAGCAGGGAAAGAGGTACTTATCAAAACAAATTGTACAAGCTCTTCCACAAGTATGCAATGTCTATTTTCAAGATACCGATCTCTATTCGTAAATCAATAGAAAAAAGAATTGCGTGCTTTTGGTGGAAACAAACTATTGACCGAAAAGGAATTCATTGGAAGAGTTGGGAATCTTTGAGAACAAGGAAGGACACCGGAGGATTGGGGTTCAGAGATTTAGTGTCTTTCAATAAGGCTATACTGGGGAGACAAGCGTGGCGACTTGTTCAGGATCCGAATTCCCTATGGAAAAAAGTTGTTAAAGGTATTTATTACCCACAAGGAGAGTTTTGGCGTCTTTGGTAAGGGTAGTCGCCCCTCATGGGGATGGCAAAGTCTCGCTGATAGGAAGGGAAGCAATTGAATCGGAGACGAGATGGCTAGTGGGTGATGGTAAACATATCGAATTAGGGAAGATGTGTGGCTACCTGGAGGTCGGATCAGAGGAGGTGCAAATCTAAATGAACCAACAACTGTCGCGGAATTGATTGTACCTGAAGAAAAAGAATGGGATGTGGCGAAGCTAAAGGAAATGTTCGACGAGCAAGTTATCCACAAGATCCTTTCAATACCGCTCAGCTCACACTCATCAATGGACAGAATAGTGTGGACGGGCAATAATATGGGCTCCTATATGGTCAGAAATGGCTACAACAAAATATGCTCCCAGAAAAAACAGCTGAAAGAAAACCAACCATCATCGTCATATCAGCCACCCCGAGGTCTATGGACAACAATTTGGCAAACCCCACACTACCCAAAAGTGAAATTTTTCCTATGGAGCGTCGTAATAATGCGTTGCCGACAAGAGAAAATCTCTACAGGAGGAAAATGTTACCTGATCCACTTTGTCCCATTTGCCATGAAGCCCTAGAAACTCTCGAGCATCTCCTCCTCTTATGTTCCTGGACGAAATAGATATGGTTAGATCCCCACATACTATTGAATACAACCATTGAGAAAGTCACAAGAATGGATAAATGGATCTCGGAGAACTTGTTTCACCGAATGAGTGGAAATCAAATGCACTCCTTGCAGGTATTTTATGGTCGATATGGAAAGCAAGAAATGCATGGGTTTTCAGATCCAATCGACTAAAACCACAACAAATCGTGGAGGACGCAAGCTATGATCTTGAACTCTACAGAAAATGGAGTCCCAATACCACAATGCAAAACCGAAAGAACGAGCAACTTGGGAGAGGGGAGGAGTGGATACCACCGATAAAAGGCGAGCTGAAATTGAACGGGGATGGGTCTTGGAGTTGCGCCTCAAAACAGGGCGCGGTTGCAGGGATTTGCAGAGACCATCACGGGCGTCTTGTGGATGGATTCGCCAAGAAAATCCTCGCACCATCTGCCCTTGTCGTAGAAACCCTAGCTCTAAAGGAAGGGCTGCACTTCGTGGAGGAGACACGCACGAGTGCCCTTCAGTTCAACGAACAGGGGAGACCAACTAAAGTATTTCCTGTTCAGATCATCACAGACAACTCAACAGCAGCAGAAGCTATCCTGGGCTGGGCCGAAATACCTTGGGCTGTTCAATCGGTGGTGGCAGAGTGTAAACAAAAGTTGGGTTCATTAGCTGCAGTGTCCATGGGCTTCAATCCGCGAGAAACGAACCGGGCAGCGGATTGGATCGTGAAGGTGTGCCGCGATGATTCCCTTGCGCCGAACTGGTTGTCTTATCCTCCTCACTGTCTTACGTCTATCTTGTGTTTGGGCTTGGGTAAAAGTCCTTGTTTTGTTCCCAGGACGTAATGAAAGAAACCTCTTTTGACCAAAAAAAAAAAAAAAAAAAAAAAGTCACTGAAATTATCTATCTAATTTGCCGGCCATTTGGTTTTAATTTTAGTCAATGTCAGTCTTATAAAAAAAAATGTCCTTCTCTGGTGATTATATGATGCATTTGTCATGGACAAAGCCATTCACATGCAATGTAGTGCATCGTGGTAGAATTTTCTTATGTCCTGAAAGCCATCCTGGGATATCATCCTGTGCAGGGTAACAAAAGAATGCTGCTAGGATTAGCGATGGCAATAGCGACCCAAAATCAGTGCTCTTCCGACTAATCATTGGAGCCGCGCCAAATCATCTAGGGATGGGTTGATCACGTGATCATCATGCTTTAAGCATGTCGCTTTTTGATAGATATCTGCGAAATAATAATTAAGTGCTTAGGTCTTTCTAAGTGTTTTAAGTGATTGGGGAAATGAAAGAGATGACTGATGGGTATATTTTTCTTTTTGTTCAGTGTTTTGGGAATCCTTTGTGGAGAGTTTGTCAACAAATTAAACTATTTAAGATCAATTGATTAGGTTGAATTAAATTTCAATCAGCCATAGATTAAAAATTAAGAGTTCACGCCTTCTTGTCGACTAATGATTCTAAGAAATTAGGCTGCAAGCCATCCATCTTGAGTACCATCCATTATTAAAGATCATTATACACTAATCTTCCTTGATTATTCTAACTATTCTGTCATTAAGAAAACAGAGCAATTCTGAAATTTTGTAAATCAAAATCCATCCAAGATTTGGATTGACCGAATCGACTCTCAGATGAATCTCCGGGGCTATCATAAAATTTGGTGCCTTTGCTCAGACGTGTTGGCCTCTCCCATTTCGTGTTCGCAAAGAGCCCTTCACCTTCCTCAATCCTCAGTACCGAAGCTCCTACATCAGTTCATGACGTTCATCGCTTATATCTTTAAATACATCCCTATTTTGGATCGTCTTCTTCTCACAGTAACTGTTTTCCACATGCGCATATAGGCCTAATTGATACTTCACTGAACCTATCTTTATGAAAAGAGTGTATTCCGACCATCAGACTGCATAAGAACTTTGCATTGCCAGAAATATTTGGAAAATGGGAAGAAGGAACTTCATCCGCCACATCTGTCGGACAACATTGCCTGAATTAGATGTAAAAATAAGTAAAAATCGTTGGTAGCATTATAGAGTGGCTATAGCGGCAGAAGCAATGAGAGGGAACTTCTTGTGAATGGTTAGACCAGTGGACTCGGTCATGTCCAGCTGCCCCACGCCATCAGGCAATCTCCAATCGAACTTGTGCAAGAGATTGGCCAAAACAAGCTCATCCACAACAATGGCGAATGCGATTCCCGGACAGCCTCTCCGCCCTGCTCCGAATGGAATGAGCTCAAAGTCATGTCCCTGGAAATTGATGGATGAGTTCAAGAACCTCTCCGGACGGAACTCGTCTGGCGAGTCCCACAGCGAAGGGTCTCTCCCGATGGCCCAAGCATTGACAATCACTCGCGTCCTTGCCGCGACGTCATAGCCCATCACTTTGGTGTCTTGGGTTGACTCTCGGGGATTAGTAGTGGGATCGGAGGATGCGATCGGAGGGTTTCCTTGATCACGGCTTTCAAGTAGCACATTTGGTCCAGGTCTTCCTCGGTTATGCTCGACTTGTGACCGGCAATCCTTCTGACCTCGGCTTGTGCTTGTCGCATTGCATTTGGATGTCTGAGAAGCTCGGTCATTGCCCACTCTAGGGCAGTGTATGTAGTGTCTGTTCCCGCTGCAAATGCATCCTGCAATTATAACAATGTTGTCGGCATGACTATCGTACGCCTGCTCGAAAGTATTCTTGCCTGATGATTAACCTTGTTGCCAACATTTTTTTGGTCGAAAAAGAGCTTATATTATATTAGAAATTAAGACAAGGTATAACATCCGAAGAGAGAATATTAAGGAAACTAGGCGGAGGAAAGAGGAGCCAGTTTGTTGGTGGGCCTTGATCCCGGTGGGCTTTTGCAGCCCAATCAGCTGCTAGGTTTGCTGTTCGCCGAATGTGTTGAAGCGATAGGAGAGGGCATTGCGGGAGAAGATCTCCAAGATTCGCGAAGAGATGAGTCTCCTTCCATGGCGGCTTCTGTTTCGTCCGAACGATCTCCACCAACTGCAAGCAATCAGATTCAATCACAACGTGCTGAAGATGGAGTCCCTTCTGGATGATCCGTTGGATAGCAGAGATAAGGGCATAGATCTCAGCTTGGAATGCCGACTGAGTAGGCACAGATCGGGTAAGCACATCCGTCAAAATTCCTTTGCTATCTCTAAAAATGCAAGCAATGGATCCGTTCTCCACGACTGAACGAAAAGCCCCATCAATATTACACTTGATATAACCCTCCGCTGGGGGATTCCATCTGTGCCCTAGACTAATCTAAGTGTTTTGATGTTTCTGTGACGAGGGTTGGATGACCTTGAAGATGGTGTATTGGGAAAGGGCTTCATTGACAACTAGGAGAGGATCCAGCGGAATCTGGCGAAAGACAGCATTGTTTCGATGTTTCCATATCTCCCACAGAATATGAGCAATCGTTTCGAGATCCGGAGACGCTTGAGGGTTAGAAACACGATCCACAAGCCAGGCATCAAATCTGCGAACAGAGGTAGGAGACATACTGACTTTGATTTCTTCATGATTCCAGATGTCTTGAGTCCATGGGCAAAAGAAAAACATATGCTCAATTGTTTCTGGGATAGAATTATGGCAGAGAGTACAGTAGGGATGCGAGATGATATGTCGCTGGTTGAGATTATGTTTGGTTGCTAATGCATTTTTGCAAGCTAACCATAGAAAAACCTTAATCTTGGGAACTGTGTGCATATTCCAAATTCTCCTCCATAACAGGGGTGGGTTAGTATAAGAGGAAGATGGATCATGAATTATTGTCTGAGATTGTGAAGATAGATAATGATGACAACTCTTCACTGAGTAGGTACCCGAAGGAGTCTCTGTCCAAACCAGTTGATTCTGATGGAGAGACGGATTGATAGGAGTGTTGAGAATGGCTGTACTAACCTGGGCATCGAAGAATGAAGTAACACAGGAAGACTTCCATTCAGAATTTTGGGAATCAATGAGATCAGCAACTAGTTCTGGTTCTCCATCCGCAGGTAAGCCTCCTATCTGACCTTGTGGTAACCAATTATATGTTCTAATGTGAATCTGCGTCCCATCCCCGACTAACCAACGTAATTTAGGTGTAATCACATCTCGACCTTTCAATAAACTCTGCCATCCCCAAGAAGGACGGTGTCCTGAAGTAGCAGATTGGAAGGAGGAATATCTGAAGTATAAACCTTTAAAGAGCCGACTCCAGATAGCTTGAGGATGCTGAAAAAGCCTCCAAGCTTGCTTTCCAAGCATAGATTTGTTAAAGGTAATTAAATCCCGAAACCCCATCCCCCTGACCTTGTTGCCAACATTGGGAGACTAACATTAAGATGAAATTACAATTGGCCTATCAATCCAAAGTGCCCAAAATAGTGCTCCTTGACCAAAAGGAGAAAGCTCAATCAGAGAAGGAGAGTGCTAGGATCTAGACTATACAATACTCTGTTCATTTTAGTCTGTCTCTACCTACATGATCAGTACCATCACGTAGCAATCTAGAGTGATTCCACGTTATTTCATAGGCTAATTAAAGTGCAACTTTTGCCAAAAACTTGAGTGCAAATTGCTAAAATGACATCGACTGACATTGCATGCTCACAACTGAAAGAGGTATCAAACCGTCCGTTTGGGCTTAACTCCCCCAAAAAATCTAAATTTTAGGTGAAATCTCAATTCTGCCCAAACTTATTTAAGTTAAAAAAAAAAAAAATCATAGATTTTCACTATACTCCCAAATTCACTCCCACAACACTCTCACTTTTGCACGGAATAACAGTAGCCTCATGATATTGATCATTTGGAAGAACTCGGTGGCTATTTTTGGATGCGAGAGCAGATTTAAAACTAGAAAGAAAAATATAATTTTTATTAAGAAAAATGTTATGGATAAAATCAGAATTGGACTTAAAAACTTTGGAGTTTTTAAGGGAATTAAGCATCATCTTTTGCAAGAGATGTGTGCTAAACTAACAAATTAAAAAAACATGCCGAGACAAAAGTCTATAATGGACAGAGTGATCTGAAACATTAGAAGAGATCGTGGCCACATATCGATGGTTCATATAGCTCCGCGCACCGTAGAATGATTCTAGGAATAATGATTAGCCAAATAAACAAAAAGGGCCGTGCAAGAACTTGCGTACCAAGATGAGAGCTTTGATGGTAATTTTATCAATGGAAAAACCGACGGAGCTATCCTTCTGGATAGAAAGCAAGATATCCACAAAATCTTCTTTGCCTTCTTGTACGTCGACGCCGCCCTCGCAGTTCATCCTCTTCTCAACATGCTCTTCCACAACTTCATCCAAGAAACCATCAAGCTCTTTAGCCACCTTGTCCAGCCGCTCATCCAAACCGCTCACTCGATCCACCCATGCAAGCCAAGGAATATAATCCCCGAAGCTGAGAGCTCCCAACAACTCCACAAATTCCATGAGTATCGCCTTGAACCTCTTCCCACCATACTTCCTCCCCAAAGCCACCCTGCACACCACGTCGTTGGTTAGCGCTGCGAACCTCTCGCCCAAATTCACGGTTGTCGGCGATGCGGAAGAAAGCAAGCCCTCGATGTCGGCGATCAGGTTGGCCACCTCTTCCTCCCGGACCGGGCGAAACGACTGGACCCTCTTGTTGCTCAGGAGTTGCAATACGAAGACGCTCTTCATCTGCCTCCAGTACTCGCCGTATGGCGCCATCGACAAGTCCTTGTAGTCGTACACAAGCTTTTCGAAGATCTTCGACTTTGGCCTGTTGGCAAAGATGAGGTCGTGGGTCTTCATGATCTCGCGGGCGGCATCCGCTGACGAGACCACAAGCACCGGCACACGGCCGAGTCGGAGGAGCATGAGAGGGCCATGTTTACGGGACAAGTTTGCAAGTGAGGAGTGAGGGCGCGAGCCGATCTGGTGGAGGTTTCCGAGGATGGGAAGCCTTGGTGGCGAAGGTGGTGGGTGGTGGTGTTTTGGGTGGTGGAAGGTGAAAGCAACCATTTGAAGAGGAGCAAGATGCAGAAGGTAAATGGTATTAAAAGGGGATAAAGATATTGCCTGAGAAGTGCACTTGACATCATTTTCTTCTATCAGAACCCCAGATACAACTTGCTTCCTCCTGCGTCTGGTTCTTTTTATAGTGAGTAGGAGCAGGCGTTGAGGAACCTTAACTCGCTATCCATCCAAAACGAAAGTCACGAGATGTCATTCAAGAATGCATTAGTATCGAAATGGGATGTGCGGTAAAATGGAATACCAGTCCAAACTTCTTCGCTTGCACCATACATTGGCCTCAACAATTTGGACACGGGAACTGAGTTGCTCCGAATCAAACATGTATGTGCGACTAAGGGTGAGTACTGAAACTGAACCGAATTAGAGCAAATCGACCGGTTCTGGACAGCTCCCCATTCCTAAAACTTGGAACCGGTGACTGTTGGTCAGGTCTCCTGTTCTAGGTGTAAACCAAATCATCCGGACTACCTAGACTGGCTCGATATTTTTTTATTAACAAGTTAATGATACTTGATTATACTTTATCACACCTTTAATGTCTTTCTATCAATATTTTTATTGATTAAATAACCAAAATACCAAAGAGTAAGAGTTTAGACTATGCAACTACACTCCAAGGGAATATGGGAAAAAGAAGAAGAAGATATCACCATTGATTCTTGACTAGATGGGACTGGTTGGTCCGATTTTAAAACCAAATGGGCCAACTGTCATTCCACGAATTGAGAATTGACCCTTCTAATTCGACCTTTGATTTTAAGATGGAGATTAAATCATTTTGAATTTGAGCACTTGTACATAAGATAAATTTTGGGACCACTAAGCCTTTCAAAGAAAACGATGTTTCGTGATGGACATGGTAAAGTGGGTGGCCCATTGCCAATCAATTACTTGCGAGATTTCAACTATATCTTCAATGATTAATTTTCTTTTCCGTCGCCATTAATCGGATCGACCTGATTCGTTTCATATCTCCGTCAAATCAATGTGAAATCGATGACAGAGTTTGCATGGTCCAGCCGCCCCATCGGCCGCCGGAATAGACACGACATTTGCATTTTGCAGTCCTCTTGTCACGTGGGGTCTTCTTCAGCGTGGACAGTTTGTGTGAACTGAACCTATTCTTTTCTACGTATGGACGATCCTCTGGCTTTCAGAAGAATAAAAAAGAAAATTTTCATCACACACGTTGATAAAATTTTACTGGTTTTTTTTTTTTTTTTTGTATTTTTGGGTAATTTATGGATAATAAATAAATACCTTTAAAATACTCAACTCTTTTTCACAGTTACTATTCATGAGTAACTATTTATAAGGTCAAACCCAAATTAAAGTCATAGGGACACTGCCTCTACATAATTGATAGGGAGTATGAATTACACCCCAATAATATGGGGCCAATGGCATGTCCTTGCGATGGCACAGAAGCCTCTTGAATAGGGTTGACTTGAGTTGAAGAAATGACATGAATTGGCACATATTTAGTACATATGAAGCTTTTGTCTTGTTAAATAAAAAATACAACGTTTTAAAATAGCACGAGTTGACGCATGGTTAGTGTCATAGTCCACCGGGACCCTCTCCAATCATAAATGCTAGAAAATATAACTCTAACAGAGAATTAGGATGCATGAACATGGGTTGACAGGCTTAGTCTATACCTGGGTCGGTCGGAGAAATATAAGGTCGTGGGTCTTCATGATGTCAAGTGCACAATCAGCGGATGATACGACGAGGACGGGCGAGCTCCTGAAGGGGCCACAGCGCCTCGACAGGGCTTGGGGCGAGCAGTGAGGATAATCGCCGAGCTGGTGGAGGTTCTCCATGATTAGGAGCTTCAACAGTGACAGCGAGGGAGTGAAGGAGAGTAGCGGTGAGGCATTGAAGCTCGACATCACCGGTGGCGACGGTGGTTTTCCACTGTTTCTGCGTCCCAAGTGATTTTAGGGTTGTGAAGACGAGGGGTGAAGGAAAAAGATAGCGAACATGTGAATTTATATTGTTCGTGCTGTTGTGGAGCTCCACGTGAATTCTCCTATGTAGAATACCAGGATATTTCCTGTCTTGTTCACTTGCCATAAAAATGAATTGACTCGTTCCCCTCCGGTAATTTTGAATGAACATCTCTAACTAAGGATAAATAAATATTTACTATTCTTTTGCCTTGTGATCACTATACATGACCAACAACGATTTTCTTCCGAATTGAGACAAATATATTAATATTATAATCATTATTGGTAGATCGATATTGTAATCATCGTCTTAATATCTAATTTCTTTTGTGACCGTCTGTAGGCTTAACTTTACAATAGTACCTCTTTGCAAAAATTGTCTTGTTGCCCGATGTGTAAGAAATGATATGTGGGGTTCATTAAATTTTAATTGATTGATTGAAAGCAAGTCGACTAAAAGGAGTTGAACGCGCAAAGATGCACGCATCCATTTTCACAGAACTTACAAAAATATCAACATCATCGACCGCAACTCTGCCCGAAATGGAACTATCACTCTCTGATGACCTTGCTAGTTTCGTCTATCAGCCAGAAAAAAGGAGTCTCCGTAGTTCATTTGTCCAAGAACGAAATGGACAGAAATTCTAATACAAATTTGTTTTATCTGATCTGCAAGAGCGACGCGAAGCGTGAACCAAGAAGATGGCGTGCTCCTCTTGCGACCCCGCCTCATTTTGATTAGTGGTTTATGGGTCAGTGTCATCATAGATTGAAAACGGAACGAGACATGTCGAATTGTATTTGGCTTTTAAGTTAGTGTCACCTTCATGTCATCTCGGATTCAAGTTTCCCTCTTTTAGTAGATTCCGTGTTCTGATTTGTTTGTAGAAAATTCAATTGTACTTTCACAGTTTAGTAAACAAAAATCGTTCAAAGCTGAACTTTTATGGGTTTGTCCTTAATGGGGATTTGATTAAATATCTCAGAGAAGGTTTCTCGAGATGATCATCACGGCTGTGTATCAAACATTGCCATTACAGTTGGTTTGGCAGAGTAGAGACCGGGATGGGTCACGGCTGGTGCTTTGGTATAGAAGCTGTTCCGAGTTGGTGATGATGGTTGGTCCTTGCATTGCACAGCTGCCATACAGAGCAACGAAGAAGAGATAAAAACTAATAAATAAAAAAGTACTTCAAAAATTATTAAAGTATTATCAAAAATTGTTCATGTCAACTACGGTCGTACCACGTACTATAGTCGCAGCCGACATCCATGTCAGCAATTATTAGACACAATTGATTGGATGAAGTGAATTGACACAAATGCAAAAATTTTATCACTCATTTGACCCCAAAAAAAAAAAAGAATTTATGACCGAATTGACACAATTGTGATCAATTTAAGACTTTTTCAGTAATTCTCCCAAATTTAAAGAGAAACAGGAATTTCTTACTTTGATATATCTATCACTTTTCAATTATGTATGGACTGACAATTTGTAATTGAAAAAAGAAAAACAAAGAGAGCCATTATCCATCATCAATTCTTGCATTTAATTAAAAAACATTACAAATCAATCGCAAATTGGTACAAAACCGTTACTAAACTATTATAAAACATTACGAAACCATTATAGATTAATGACGGATGAAAATCATTACAAATTGATTACAGTAAAAAATCATTACACAAACATTCGCCACGATATTACAACAATACATATAAGGTAATGACGATGGTCTTAACTAGGGAATGGAGTGGCAACAGCAAGGAGATGGACTTTCCTGTGGATGGTAAGACCAGTGCATTCGGTCATGTCCAAATCCTCCGCTTTCAGACCCTCGGGCAGTGCCCAATCGAACTTGTTCACCAGATTTGCCAAGACAAGTTCGTTGGTCGACATCGCGAATGACGTACCGGGGCAACCCCTCCTCCCAGCACCGAAAGGAATCAGCTCGAAATCCTGTCCCTTGAAGTCCACCGAGCTGTTCAAGAATCTCTCCGGCTTGAACTTGTCCGGCTCGTCCCACGTGCTGGGGTCCCTCCCGATGGTCCACGCATTCAAGATCACCATAGTCCCCGCTGCGATGTCGTAGCCTTGGATTTTGACGTCCCGGGTCGACAGTCGTGGGACGAGGAGCGGGATCGGAGGGTGTAGGCGGAGAGTCTCTTTGAGGACTGCTGGCAAGTAATGCATTTTCTCCAAGTCCGCATGGGTTATGTTAGGCTTGCCGTTGGCGATTTTGCGAACCTCAGTTTGGAGAATGTTCATGGCACGAGGGTGCCTTAAGAGCTCGGTCATTGCCCACTCCAGGACTGTGTACGTTGTATCAGTTCCACCAGCAAATATATCCTGCACAAGCACAAGGGTACTTGATAATCAATCGTCATGGATAACTAATGATGCTTATCGCTTCATTCAATTATGACTCATAAATACTCTTTCAAACACGAGTCACAACTAAATGAAGCGATATATATAGAGAGAGACTTAAAAAATTAGTATCTAAAATTGTGAGATATTTCCAAATTAACGAGAACTTATCATATAAAATTGTAATTTGTACTTTAGAATTCTCTTAATTAAGTCATCAACTTGGTTACCCGACTAATTTTGGTAGGGACAAAAAAACAAATGGTTATATTTTTTATTCCTAATTTGGAAACATTTTCATTTAGTGTTAAATGATTTGTAGGGTAGAAACATGAACATCATCCATAATTAAGTTAAATTAAATGTAAGTATAGTTTATATTTGTGATTTGTCTATAAACAATTGGTTGGAGAAAATTTTCTTCAAAAAGTACAATGGACAATATTGTTGTTGGGGTTTATTCTAAGTCGGTTGTGGAAAAAGTTAGTAATCGATTTATAGATATGAGAGAAAGCCCATTCTTTAATTTTTTGGGGGTGAAATAGCCTCAAGACCATCCAATAATTATCTTGAAAGAAAAAAAATTGATTGCATGAGATCGTTGGTGGAGAAAAGAGGGAGCTTACCAAGACGAGTGCTTTGATGCTATCCGCACCAAAAGCAAAACCAACAGTTTTGTCCTTCTCAATGTCCAGCAAAACGTCCACAAAGTCTCTCCTATCTTCACCTCCGCCGCCGATGCTCCTCGCCTCCATCTTCCTCCGATGCTCCTCCACCACCTCTTCGAGGAACTGGTCGAACTCCCTCGCGACCCGCTCCACTTTTGCGTCTAGACCAGTTAGCTTGTTGATCCACCCAAGGCTCGGAATGAAGTCCCCAACGTTGAAAATGCCCAGCAACCCCATCATATCCGCTAAAAGTACCTTGAACTTCTTGCCCTGCATGCCTTCGCTGTACTTCCTCCCCAGAGCCGTCCGGCATATGATGTCGTTCGTCAACGACGCAAACAAGTCGCTCAGGTCCACCGAGCGATGCTGCTTGATCTTGTCCATCAACAGAGAGACCTCCTCTTCTTGGACCGTCCGAAACGAGTGGACCCTCTTGTTGCTCAGCAGCTGGAGGACGCAGATGCTCCTCATTTGCCTCCAGTACTCGCCATACGGCGCCAGAGACACGTCCTTACGGTGGTACAAAATCCTCTCCGACAGGGTTGACCTGAGTCGAAGAAATGACATGAATCGGCACAAGGTCAATGTCCATATCTGTAGTCCACCGGGACCTTCTCCATCGTAAATGCCAGAAGATATAACTCTTAACAGAGAATTAAGATGCATGAACATGGGTTGACAGGCTTAGCCTATACCTGGGTCGGTCGGAGAAAATGAGGTCGTGGGTCTTCAAGATGTCCCGGGCACAGTCGGCGGAAGATACGACGAGGACGGGCGCGCTTCCGAAGTGGAGCATCATCAAGGGGCCATAGCGTCTCGACAGGGCTTGGAGCGAGCGGTGAGGGTAATCACTGAGCTGGTGGAGGTTCCCGATGATAGGGAGCTTCGGCGGTGATGGCGGAAGGTGAAGGTTAGTAGCAGCGGCAGAGGAGAAGAGGAAGCGGAGGCATTTGAGGGTGAGGAAGGTGATGAAGAGGACGAGTGTGATTGAGGCCAACGAGGGTGTGAAGGAGAGTAGCGGTGACACGTTGAAGCTGAACATTGCCGGTGGCGACGGTGTCTTTTCGCTGTTTCTGCGTCTCGAGTGAATGCCTATCTTTTTGGGGTTGTGAAGACGAGTGGTGGAGGGACGGGGAGCGAACATGTGGATTTATATTGCTCGTGCGACTGTGGAACTCCACCTGAATTTTCATTTGCAGAATGTCAGGAAACTTCCCATCTTGTTCACTTGCCATGAGAGAGAATTGACTCGTTCGCCTCCGGTAATTTTGAATGAACAGCCTTCCTAAGGATAAACAGATATTTTGCTCTTATTTTGCCTTGACCACTATACATGACCTACAACGTTTTCTTCCGGATGCGACAAATATATGGATTTTGTTATCATTATTGGTAGATCGATTTTGTAATGATCCTCAAAATATCTACTTTTTTGGGCCAACTAGTCAATCTTTGACGAAACCTCTTATCTTTTTGACCGACGAGTAAGTTATTATAGTTTGAAAGCAAGTATATTGAAAGGAGTTGAACGCGTGAATATCCACACGTCCATTTTCACATAACTTGCATATATCCCTCAACATCATGTCCACGGCAAGTCAGGCTAGAAATGGAATTATCACTCGTTGACGGTCAATAACCGGCTAGAGGCAAGGGCAGGAGAGGCAACCCCCTGGCCATTGGTGAGGGTGAGCCTCATCGGCCCTTAGTGAGGCTTGACCTCACCGTGGCTAGCAAGGTTAAGGCTCACCCTCACTTCTCGCCATTTGCCTTCTTAAGGCTAGAGGGAGGAGGAAAAAAAAAAAACATAAAGAAAAAAATATATTAAAATAAAAAAATATTTTAATATTATTAAAAATAGTGCATGTCAATACTAGCCACGTTATATAAGATTGGTTAATGTTTACATCAGCGATTTCCGGTCAAAATTGGGTAGAGTTATTGAATTGACATAAATGCAAAAGGTTTATAACTTAATTAGCACAATTACAATAACTTTAGGATTATTTTGCTAATTTTCCCATTATTAATGATCTTGTTAGTTTTGTCTAAAGAAAAAAAATTAGCCAAAAGAAGGAGGAGTCGCAATTCATTTGGCCACGAACGAAATGGACAGAAACCAAATACAAATCGACTTTATTTTGCTTGTTCTTGCGACCCCACTTCATATTGATTGGGGGGTTCATGAGTCGTGTCATTATGATTTGGGAAATTGATCGAGACATGTCAAATTGTGTTAACTTTTAAGTTGATTTTGCCTTCATACCATATAGGATTGTAGTTTCTCTCTCTTTGTAAATTCTCTGTGCTCTGATCTCGTTGGAAATTCACTCGTACGCTCAAAATTTAGTGAACAAGATTCATTTAAAGCTGAAATTTTTATTCGTTTGCCCTAAATGCTGATCCGTTTTTCATTAAATATCTCATAGAGGGTTTCTCAAGATGATCAACACGGTTGTCAGCAAAAAATTATAGTTACAGTCGGTTTTACAGGATAGAGACCATGGATCACGACGGTGTTCTAGTATAGAAGCTGTTTTGAAATGGTGATGGAATAAAATTAAAAATTGTCATGTCTCTCTCTTTCATCTTCACGATAACACCATGCAATATTATTTTGGGGATTTTGGTCTCTTTTCTCCGTTTATAACCAACAATGTGAAGTTCAGAAAATTAGAACATACACCGCCAATATAAAGAAAACTTCACACAGACGGTTTAATCCACCCTAAATTTGAGGATTTGAGCTACCTAATCCCTCACTAAACATCAAATCCAAGGTGGATTAGACCGCGTGATTAGATATTATTTTTCCTTTCTTATAGTCTTTGCCGCGTTGATCTGATATTTTGTCGCCAAGTACCTGTCGTTTTGCGTATAATCCTCCCCAAATCTCGGGATTATGGCAATCGCAGGGTCTGCAGGTCTGCAAAGTTCTCGTACTGCTCATGTACCCTATTCCACCCTATGGACAAGGAAGCAAGGACAAAAGGCTCGACTTGGACTCGATCTTGCCTCCTCCACGCTCTACTAAATCAGTCAAACATGGAGTCCCCAAACATCCTTGAAAATTAACGCGCATTATCGAATAATTAAAGTTGCAAAAGGATAAAATTAGGGTTTAATCTCTCTGTTTCGCGGTTCTTGCGGACAGATTAACCTACCATTGGCTGCGTTTGGTTGAGCTTTGGGGAATACGTAATTTCTCCCAATTCTTTTTGGCTTAAGGTGTATTTATTCGAAGCATCCCAGTCTTTTTTCCCCTTGTCACCGTTACTGTTACATGGTATTCGAATCCCCTGTCCGGCGTCAATACTAATAGTAATCATTGCGTACTCTTTCTATTTGTAAATTAACCGTGCAAAGAAAATGAAAGAATAAATTGTATTTCTAATTTTATAGGAGATGTTGAGAAGGCGTACCTAGTACACATTGAAGTATTTGTTGTTTTGCAAGACCATAATAAAAACGTAATTTTTCACCAAAAATAAAAAAAAATAAAAAATAAAAACGTAATTTTTTTTTCTTCTAAATGAATATGATATTGAGATTTTTTTTTTTCCCAAAGCATGATTAGTTTCTGACATCGCTTCCGGCTCTAGGCCTTTTATTAAATAGTCCTAGTAAAGCCCACGACGGAATATTTTTTTTCTTGAAACGAGACCTAACGTGACATAAAGACTCCTTTACAACTCACTGATTAGCTCAAATCAAATGATGCAATCTCATATATATGAAGCGACATGAAGGGTTAAGTGCAATGCTTACTGCTGGATTTTAGAGATCACTTGCGTCAGATACTTGAGAGAAATTCGTGCTTCAATGTGGCCGAATGATATATGATTGGACTAACTTACGTGTAAAATATCAAATGAATCAAGTTTCAAGCAAGTTGGGGTCTTCCAGAGGAAGTCGTGTTCAAAATACTAAAAGGTGTTCGGCAAATCAAAGAGTGGGTCTCTTAATTTTTCTACGTTCTTGTTGAGTCCAATGCCCACAACACTTTATGTGACATCCCAAAATTTGGCTCTTGATTCGAATATATGAAATGGCCGTTTTATTGAAGCGCTTATGGTTAATTTACTCTGAGCTGGCCACTCACGAGTTAACTAATCTATTTGGTGGAGCCATTAAGTTAAACGAAACTAAGGAGTGGCCAATAATACAATACAACAACAAGCTAGATGGCCAATAATACAACATGGATGGCCCGACTAAGCATAAGGCCTCTTTGCAACAAAATTGTGATGCACATTCTCATGGAGGTGAGAACAAAGCAAACTACAAGGACGAGGTGCTATGCCGCCATTCTAAAATCTCTAACATCAAATAGAGATATTGAAGAGGAGGAGAGGATTAGCTCATGGTGTTTACAAACAAACACGACTTTATTATCGAAGGCTAGTGTAAGGAAACAAATTCATAAAAACGATCCGATACTTAATCGAGCACCAAAAACTAACGCGGAAAACGTGCCCAGAAAAACATGTTACACCGATCAAAATGTATATCACATAGTCGAACATACCTTAGTTTTCACAAATTAAGCACCGTTGTCGCAGTTTTATGAGGAATTTTAGGAAGCCCCGATTCTGTTCGTGAAGAGGTGCGTACTGTTTCCCAGGGGAAAACTAAGAGAACGTAGAACAAAGAAAACGTATTTCCCTTTTTCTCAAAAACACTATTTTTCAAATAACACAACTGCTCGAGATATCACAATTGTCGAGATATTCCCCCCCCATTTTTTTTTTTAATCTTTATTTTACAGTAACTGCACTCTTCCATGGGCCATTCACTTACGGGCTGGGTTTTTGGCCCAACATGGGTGGATGGGCTTAACTAAGCCTATCAAATAAATAAAAAAAAGCCCATCATCTTCCACTCACACATGGTAGGTTGAACAAAACTCTCTTTTTCTCCCTGCAATATTCATACTGGTGAATAATCCGTGCGACCAACATACTTTAAGAGTTCGTTATCATACATCTGTTAGGAATATATAACAACTCATAATGAGCATCACATTTTTTAGTAGATTTAGTATGTAGTACCCTAGATTGATCAATCACATTTATATCTTTCTTAATCTATTTTTAACAATGATATATTGTATTCACAATTATGATTATCCCAAAAAACAATCATAATTAGTCGACCAATAAATACAAAATTAGAATATGATTTTCCAAAATCGATTTTCCTCTTTCCTTGAAACTCTCAATTTCAATTTGACTTACTTTTCTAGAAATGTCCAATTTGATCGAATCAATTCATGATCATTGGCAACATTCTAAGATAACAAACAATGAATTGAAATCTTGAGAATAAGTAAGAGTCATGAGGGCACTTAATTGATGAACTCTTTTCCTCAAGAGTCTCACACTGCATAAAAGTTGAGATCAAAACTTTTGTCACTCTTGTTGATCGTCTCATACATATATAGTATTAAATACGTATTACGGTATTAACTCATTTCCCATGGAGCGTATGTCTACACGTTCAATACTGTATAGATGATAGTTCAGACATATCTAATGTCTAGCTTGAGGTCGCGTGTTTACTCTTTCACAAAATTCATCAGAACTTGCATCTAATATCATGGACAGATAAAGTAAAATATGTGAGTTATTTTACTTTCAGACATAATATCTATTATATCCTCATCTTAACACTTAGTTAAGGTGATACATATATTTTAAACTTGAGCTCTCGATTATCACCTAGATAATAAGCTT
Organism: Eucalyptus grandis; assembly: GCF_016545825.1. NCBI lineage: Eukaryota > Viridiplantae > Streptophyta > Magnoliopsida > Myrtales > Myrtaceae > Eucalyptus > Eucalyptus grandis. The sequence goes on from NC_052613.1 coordinate 1,596,314, forward strand.
AAAAATCGTCTCATCTCTATTTATCATACAATAAATAAAAGCGATTACCCGTGTGAGTGAGCCAATCTTTTATCTGTCCGACATACTTTTTAAATTTTGTATAATGCATTAAGCATTAAGATGCATAAACGTTAAACAAAGACTCATAGGCATTAATAATGAAAACATGAATTCATTAAATGTGAATACTTAAGGGAAATTACAATATTCAGTAGATCAACCTCTGCGTAATCCTAGATATTTCACATGGCTACAAAACACATCTCTAGGTCTTGGCTTCATCATAGGATCTGCTACAATTCTATGCGTAGATATGTACTGTAAGTTCACACATTTTCGTGCAACCACATCTTTAATAAAATTATACTTGGTATTTATATGCTTAGTATTGCCATGATATTTTGGATCTTTTGTGTATGCTATCGTTGCTTGGCTATCATAGTTAACCAACAATGAGTTTGCAACATTCTCAATAATTACCTAAATGATCCAAAAATCTCTTAAGCCAAACACATTCTTGTATTGTTGTTGATAATACTACGAACTCAGCTTCCATCGTGAACAAGGCTATACACATTTGTTTCTTACTGCTTCAAGATATCATGCCATTATTCAGAAAGAAAACAAATCCAGCGGTAGATTTTCTTACATCTAAATGTCCCCCCCAATTAGCATCTGAATAGCCTTTAAGTTGCAGATCATTTCCTTAGTAACTCAGCGTAAAATCAACAGTTTCCTTCAGACACCTCAATATTCTTTTAACGGCTTTCCAATGTACTTGACCTGGATTAGATTAGTATCTACTCACAATTCCAACTGAAAAACATACGTCAGGTCTTGTACACATCACTGCGTACATTAAGCTTCCAACAGCACTAGCATAATGAATATGTTGCATTTGTTCCTTATGTTGTGGAATCTTTGGACACATTCTATGGCTCAATCATTCACCTTTTGCAATAGGAGTGTTTATGGGTTTATAATCTTACGTACAAAATCATTTAAGGACCTTATTTATGTATATTTCTCGCAAAAGAGATAATGATCTCTTCGAACGATCTCTTGAAATCTTAACTCCAAGAATGTATGTAACCTCACCCATGTCTTTCATCTTAAAGTTGGAAGATAACCAACTCTTGACAGTATTAACAAACTCCATATTACTTCCGATAATCAGTATATCATCGACATATAAAGATATAATCACAAATTGATCTTTGGATTTTTTGATATATACACAATGATCCTCATCAATCATTGTAAAATCATATGTCATTATGGCATTATGAAAACGTATATACTATTGTTTTGATGACTGCTTAAGGCCATATATCAATTTCAAAAGTTGGCATACCTTTTGTTCTTGACATTTCAAAATGAAACGGATAGATTGTTCCATATATATTTCTTCTTCTATTTCTCCATTAAGAAAAATAGTATTTACATTCATTCGATATAACTAAAGATTCATACTTGTTATTATTGCCAGAATAATGCGAATCAAGGTAAATCTCATCATAGGAGAAAATATTTCCTCATAATCAATTCCTCATGTTGATTATACCTTTTCGCTACAAGATGTTGGGGAAAACTTCCTTGAGTGTTTTTAAGTTGACAAAACGTTTCCATCAGTCTAGTCTGAAGACTTGCAGACTCTTCCATCAAAGTCTGAAGACTTCTGAACTGCCAGACTCAAGACTCAGAGTCTATCCTCAGTTTCTAGACCGTTGAAGAAGGCTTATCCAGAACTAAGTATTTCGTTAAGGATTTGATTCTATCGACTGAAGAAAATCTCTTGGCTGGATATGACATGTCAGAATCCATTATTCAAATTGAGATTGATTCAGGGATTTTGGATCCGTTGAATGACAAAGTATACTTGGAAAGTTTTACTTATGGAAACTTAAATCCTGATTGTATGGGCGAGCAGGATTGGTGAGCTATTGACATATTCTTTAAATAACTCGAAATCTCCCTAATTGATTCTGTCCAACGGGTAGATTGGAAGAACTCCTTTAGTAAGTGCCAACGGGTGTGATGGCATGAAGGAGTATATAAGGAAGACATTCCAGTTGTTCGAGTGTGTGCACGATAGAAAAATTCCAAAATCTGAAGCTCCTTGTTCTTAGTCAATTCAATTGTTGAGCGAAATCTTGTAGTCAAAAGATAGAGCTTGTTCGGGATAGAACGACAGAAGGAAAGATTTCATATTTGAGGATGAATGCCTCATATATTTTGCTTCACAAGATAGTGATCAACTGCCTCAGACCCAAATTGACTTCGAAGACCAATGTTTCAAACTCGGAGGCAAAGTTGATGTATGCCATTAATGCTGGCAAAAAATTCTCTCTTCCACACACTATTATGTTCCACATGTACAGAACAATGGTGAAAGACAAGGGCCAACTTCTTTACTCAGCATTTGTCAGAAGTTATTTAGACATTTGACTATTCAGCCTCCTAGGATTCTTTGTGTTCGAACATGCGATCAAATGGTAGTGGGACTGAAAATGGTCTCTAAAATGCATCTGAAGGAACTTAACAAGGCTTTGGAGCAATTCAAGGTTAAAACCCCTGTCAAGACTCACCTAGTCTCCTCGGCTGCAAAATGGAAAGGGAAGGAGCCCATGGTTGCTCCATCCAAGAAAAGAAGAGCACTCATCTTAGAGGATAAAGAGGATGAGGATGATATCACAATTTCTGCTCTTGCATTGAAGAACTTAAGTCGTTATGTTCCAGAGACAGAGGTGAGACAGGAACAAGACAAGGAGGAGATCGAATAGAGGACTAGAGAGAGAGAATCAATGGAGAAAGAAGCAGATGAAGAAAGGATTGAGGAAGAAGAAGAAGAGGGCAGAGGTGAACAAGAAGAAGAAGAGCATGAAGAGTACTTCTCACCACTTGAAGGTAATGAAATAGGGGGAGATGCTGAGAAAAGAGGTACGTCTTCAATTGTTGCTACTAGTGAAGGAGTAAGTCGTTCACCAGCAGATCCAGAAGACATCTATGCCTCTCAATTTCCTGAGGAAGGCATGAGGTTTCATCGCCCAATCTGCGTGATCGTGCTGACTTGCCATCATCTGTCAATACACCTTCTGATCATGTAGAAGCCAATACTCAGACTAATAATTCAACAGACTTTCGCAGAGTGCTTGATGTTCTCTTGGAGATGCGAGGCCAAATTTATGCTCTGGGATGCGAAGTTCAAAACTTGCAAAATGCAGGTCAAGCCTCTTCAGTTTCTTTGCATGATCAAATCCATGCCCTTGCTCTTCAAGTTCAAGCAAATGCCAAGGGTGAAGATGTGGCTCAACTGAAGGAGGATTTGAAAAAGCTGGAAGGGACTGTCCAGTCAATGGGAGATTTCCAGCTTGTTCGTGTTCTAAAGCAATCCTAATTCCATTCTCTTTTCATCTCTACCTTTTAATGCTGACAAAAAGGGGAGAGATGTGGTGCAGATTTGAGATTTAAACTTTTGAGATTTAAACTCTTGACTTTTGTGTTTGATTGACTTTACTTTTGTGTTTGGTTGTTTGGCTGTGACTGGATTTGGATTTGAACTATTTGATCGTTTGTTTATCTTAAGCACTATTGGTATTTCATGGCAAACATAGTTGCTCATTTACAAGACTAACCTACTTTCTGTGGATGCAGATTTTAATGTTATCTTTTCTAAGCCAATTATCTTTTTGTGAGATATCCATGTTTGCTTGAGTATTGTTTTGCGGGTCAAAGTTATCGAAATCTGCAGGAAAGTTTTGTCACCATCAAAAAGAGGGAGATTGTTGGAGAAAACTTCCTTAAGTGTTTTGAAGTTGACAAAACGTTTTCATCAGTCTAGTCTGAAAATTTGCAGACTCTTCCATCAAAGTCTGAAGACCTCTGGACTGCTAGACTCAAGACTCAAAATCTATCTTCATTGACAATTTCTAGACTGTCGAAGAAGGCTTATCCAGAACTAAGTATTTCGTTAAGGATTTGATTCTATCGACTGAAGAAGATCTCTTGGCTGGATATAGCATGTCAGAATCCATTATTCAAATTGAGATTAATTCAGGGATTTTGGATCCGTTGAATGACAAAGTATACTTATAAGGTTCTACTTATGGAAACCTAGATCCTGATTGTATGGACGAGCATGATTGGTGGGCTATCGACATATTCCTTAAATAACTCAAAATCTCCCTAATTGATTCTGTCCAACGGATGGATTGGAAGAATTCCTTTGGTAAGTGCCAACGGGTGTGATGGTATGAAGGAGTATATAAGAAAGATGTTCCAGTTGTTCGAGTGTGTGCGCGATAGAAGAAATCCAAAGTCTAAGACTCCTTGTTCTTAGTCAATTCAATTGTTGAGTGAAGTCTTGTACTCAAATGAGAGTTTATATCTTTGTGAGACCTTGAGGAAGTGTAGCAGAGTCTCTACTGTGACACCCCTCGACGGCCCCCAATCCGTTAGGGTCGCCACAGTTCGATTTCCATTCACTTTCCTTAATAACATGTCACTCTAATACCATTTCAATTGTAGTGGGTCCATACAACCTAGGGGTTTACATCTTTTGGATCGGTCCCTTGCGGAATTCATATAACGGAAGCATAACCAACAACTCCCTTCCCTATATTCAGAAAACAGTGCACACCAACTAAACATCTTATAAAAGTTAAAGCCGAACACTTTTATTTACATAAAGTAGATGGACATCTTTAGTTGGTACATCGAAATGCCATGGTTTTCCATACTTGGCTATACTTCAAAAGATGACCGACATCTCCTCCAACAGTCGTATATTTAAAGTCCATCGATCAGTGTCGGCGTCCAAAAGTCCTTCCTTTGCTATCCTCGTCCTCACGATCATATCCAACCACTTGATCCATCTACCGGTGAGTGGCAGCAGATGTATCTTATCTAGTCTGAAATGTTATTCCCCAAAAGGGGTGAGTACAACCACTCAGCAGTAAAGATCCACAAAATTACTCATTGCGTCAAACAGAATAATCAATGCATCATAACAAAACACATATCATTCAGGTATTCGAGCATAACTTACCTTGCAGCCATACATATGTCATCATACCATATGTGCATATACCATCATGCGCTCATCATCAAGCATTCATGAATATATCACCATGCCATATGTGCATATACCACCGTGCACTCATCATCAAGCATTCATGCATATCCATGCCATATGTGCATATACCACCATTCACTCATCATCATGTATTCATGCATATCTCACCACGCCATATGTGCATATACCACCGTGCATTCATCATCAAGCATTCATGCATATCCATGCCATATGTACATATACCACCATGCACTCATCATCAAGCATTCATGCATATCTCACCATGCCATCGTGCATAAACCACCATGATTCATATCATCCATGCTGTCAAGCATATATCACCATGAGATCCATTCATGACTTCATGATCGCATTTTCAATATCAAATAGCATCAATTTATTTTCATGAGCCGATAATGCATCATGCCATATGTATACACCCATGCACATGATTCATTTTCAATTCTTATCTTTCACAAGGATCTCATCAGTTTTTCTTTCCAGGGACCAATGTTTGCATCCCACAATTTATCGCTCGCATCCAACCTGGCATTGCGAGGAACCTCCGGGCATGTATTCAAAATACAACCGGGCATCCGGCACTCCCACATTCCGGGCATCTCATATCCTAACTGGCATCACGAGGTATCCCCTCGGCACACACACCTCCGAGGCTTCCGGCACCCCCACATCCCGGGCATCTCGAAACTCCCGAGGACATCCGGCACACACCCTCCGGGCATCCGGCATTTACACTCCCTGGCCGGGCATCTCGACACTTCCGGGGCATCATTGGCTCACACCTCCGATGGCATTCTCATTTATTATAGTTCACATTCACATTTATGGCTTAATTTCATCATGGCATATGATATGATGGCAACAAGATCATTTTCAGCATTTTGATTCTTATATGTAGTTCCAAATATCATCACATGTGCAGCAAGATCCAATCACTTATGACAACATAATCCATGGGGTCCATACAACTTAAAATAATCCATACATCATGACTTTTTGAAATCTACCAAAATCCAGCTTGCACAATTTCAGAAAACATATTAATTAAATACCCACATGATCTTCAAAAATTATGAAATCTGAACATGTGTTAGTCAAGATATAAAGGCAGCAACTCCATGAAGAACACATGCCCAAAAGAACTTCACACAAAAAGATATAGCTCACACATTACAGCTTGCAAAATTCGGACACATCAGATTGCGCGGTTCTTGAAATATTTTAACTTAAATACCCGAATGACCTCCAAAAATTATGAAATTTTACCAGGTGATATTCAAGACCCTAAGGTAGATTTTTCATGTATACATCAAGGCCATATTCGTCCTAGATAATTAACTGTGGGCGGTCGAAGCCCCTGTTCCTAGTACCGAACATTCCAGGTTTAGCCGTCTCCGAAAAATCAAGATTTCACTTACTTATCTTCTTTCATTTCCTCTGAATTTTGATATTTTTTGCCTTAAGAGGTCCACTACAACTTTCATTAAGGGATCCATGTGAGATTCTCAAAGGAAATTCACTTTATAGTCCACCAAGTCGCTGGAGTTCAGTACAACATTTCCAGATCTATTGTCTTCAAAGGAAAAATCGTTTCACTAGGCTACACTTGTTCTTTTACCTAAAATTTGAGTATGTTAGTCTTCAAGATTTTCTCTACATCTTTTGTGAAGGGGTAAAAGTGAAATTCTCAGTAAAAAGTTACATGCAACACACAAAATCACCAAGAGGTCAACAAAATAGTTTCCAGATCTAATGTTTTCGTAGAAAAAAAGTTTCACCCCTCAATACTTGTCCATTTTGTCTCAAATTTTAGTATGTTATACATCAAGATATTCTCTACAACTTTCATGAAGAGGTTGAAACAGGATTCCAACCAAAAAGTCACATGCAACACACAAACTCGCGGACGGTCGGACTGGTCTTTCCGAAATCAGCATGCATGACCAATGAATCTCTCTTCAAAGCTCCGAAATCTCATCCCATCTACCACAACCAAGACTTACCATCTACTACACATACACACAACAATGCAAAGAGTAGGTTTTAGGACTTCACTTGCCTTAGATTCAACCACAAAACAACAGCAAACAGAGGCAAAGCAGCGACGAATGGCGAACGAACTCTCTTCCTTCTTCATTGCACGGCCTCCTCCTCCTCTCTCGGTTTCCCTCTCTCACTCTCTCGACAGCTCTCTCTCTCTCTCTGTGGCATCCCAAAATTCATAATGACCTCTAGTTACATTAAAGTTTATGAATAGGTGATGGAAGTACCATCAAGTTATTTTATGGCCATTTAATCCATAATTTGCAATAAGATATATGGCCAAGCTTTTAAGGGATAATTATGTGATAGGAAAGAAAATCCTATTATTGGCCATGTGTTTTATAAATTGGGATTTATGGAATTATGATTTCAAGATTTTGGCATGTGGAGTTTAGTAATTAAATTCTTAAAAGAAAGAATTAAAGATGAATAATTTAAAGGGAAATTGTGGGTTTAATTAGGTTGGGCCTTAGGCCCAAGAGTATGGATTTTGGAGGGCCAAATGGTCGGCCCATTGGAGCCAAGGAGGGGCTGTCGACCAGCCCATTTGCTGGCCCAAGGTTGGCCCAAGAAGAAGGCCCATCAGCCTTGCATGTAACCGGACAAGTGGCATGAAGGAGGTGACGCATGGTGGACACTTGTCTTCCTCCACAATTACACTTGTCCCCATGCAAAAAGAGAATACATGCAATATATATACAACCAAAAAGGAAGAGAGAGAGGGAGTGGCTGATGGTGAGGGCTACCGTCCAAGTGAGATGCGAGAGAGAGGGAGGCCGAGAGAGGAGGAGAAGGAGCCGTCGCCGCCCGCACGCCGTTCGTCCGTCGCCAGTGTGCTGCCGTTCGTGTGGTCTAGAGGCAAGTGGGAGTCCTCTAGCTTCTCTTGCATGCTTGTATGTCGTTTGCATGTTGAGCTTTTGGGTGTTAGTTGAGAAAAACCGAAGCATGGATGAGTTGGGTGTGAATGGTGTGACTGTTCTTGCTCGGATCGTGTGAGTCAGTAACTTGTTTGAGCTTGCATGTGTGTTTAGAGTCCGATTTTGGCTTCAATTTCTTCATAAGAGTTGTAGCTAACATCTTGAACTACAACATACTGAAATTTCGAGGAAAATTATGGAGATTTGAGGGGTTAAAGTCTCATCCTACGGAGACCTCAGATCTGGAGAGTTTTTACTGACCTCTTGCTGGATTCGTGGTTGCATGTTGGTTTTTGTTGAGAATCTCACTTCGATTTCTTCATGAAAGTTGTAGGAGACATCTTAAAATATAACATACTCAAATTTTAAGTGAAATGAACACGTATAGCCTAGTAAATCGACTAGATCTTGAAGACGGTGATTCTGGAGATGTATTTTGGGACACCCGAGACTTCATGGACCTAAATGACGACTATAATCTGGTTATTTGACTTGGATCTATTCATAAAACTTGTATAGGACATCTTGGTGTATAAAATATCCAAATTTCAGAGGAAACGAAAGAGAATAGGTAGGTGAAATCTCAGTATTTCGGAGAAGCATACACTGGACGATGCAGTAATGGATCCAGAAGCTTCGTGTGACTCTAGAAAATAATCTAGAAAAAATCTGGCTTGAAAGTCTTCATGAAAGATGTGAGAAAATGTCTTGGCTATAACTCGGTGAAATTGCGTAATTTTTGGAGGTCGTATGGATATTTTAATCGAATTTCTTCAGAAACTGTGCATTCTGATTTCACCCGAAAATGACATGCCATTTTGTGAGAATCGTGAAATTGTATGAAATTCTATTTGGCCATGTATTTTGCATGAAATTATTATTTTATTGTCTTGTTTATCACTTGCCTTAATTTCTATAATTTTTGGGAAGTTATAGATATTAAATTTAATATTTTTGAAAATAACAAAAAGCTGGAATTTAAATAAATGAAAAGGGCATGAGAAATGGATTATTTTATTGGCCATAAATTCCATTAATTTTATAAATAATTATACCATGTTGCATTGTATGATGAGGTCTTGATGTATGCATGACATTGAATTGAGATGCATGTATGAATTCCATGCCAAGTATGACTTGTTTGATGTCACGTCATATGCCATGCTAAATTAAGACCGAAATTGGTAAACATGGATAATGATAAGTGAGGAGATGGTTGTGGTGGATGATGATGCCTGGAATGTATAGAGATGCATTGCCGGATGGCCCCGGGAGTGTCGGGATGCCCGGTGGTATACGGTACGTAATTCCAGGGGAGGCCTGATGGTATGTCGGTACATAATTCCGGAAACCCTAGAGGTTTGTGCCCAGGGGGATGCCTTGCGATGCCAGTAAGGGTGCGGGATGCCCGGCTAAGGAGTGTAAATGCCGGAAGCCCTGTCAAAGGTTTCTGCCCGAAGGGGATGCCTCGTGATGCCAGTTGGGATGCGAGATGCCTAGAATGTGGGGGGCCGGATGCCCGGTGGCCTGGGAGGCTGAATGCCGAAAGCCTCGGAGGTCTTTGCCCGAGGGGATGATGAAATTGATGATTTGAGGAATGGGTGATGTGGTGATCAAAATTGAAAGCTAAAAGTGGAAATTAAACCATGGCATGATATGCATGATGATGATGGTGATGATGATGATATGCGACGTGATATAATGATGATCACCCATGGCATGACATGCATGATATGCATGATGATGATATATGATATGCATGATGATGATGATGATGATGATGATGATGATGATATGTGATGTGAAATAATGATGATCACCATGGCATGACATGCTTGATGATATACATGATGATGATAATGATGATGATATATGATATGCATGATGATGATGATGATGATGATGATGATGATATGTGATGTGAAATAATGATGATCACCCATGGCATGACATGCTTGATGATGATAATGATGATGATAATGATGATGATATATGATAAGGCATGATGACATGTGTAATGTGATGATGTCATGATAATGATGACATGTATGATATAATGATGCCATGATGATGATGACATGTGTAATATGATGATGTCATGATGATGATGACATGTATGATATAATGATGCCATGATGATGATGACATGTGTGATGTGATGATGTCATGATGATGATGACATGTGTGATATGATGATGCCATGATGATGATGACATGTGTGTGATATAGTAATGTTATGATGATGATGATATGAGTATGACATGATGATACATATGTATGTGTTATGATTGTGGTGATGATGCATGATAGTATACGCCTGGTTTCAAGGTAAGTAATGCCTGAAATGCATGTATGACTTGTATGATGTATTGAGTGGTTATTGGATTCCTTTACCTGCTGAGTGGTTGTACTCACCCCTTTTGGGGAATAACATTTCAGATTAGTAGATGGATTGAGCGGTTGGATATGACCGCGAGGAGAAGGATAGCAAAGGAGGGAACTTTTGGACGCCGACACTGATCGATAGACTCTAAGTATTCGATTGTTGGAGAAAATGTTGGTCATCTTTTGAAGTATAGCCGAGTATAGAAACATTGGCATTTCGATGTATCGACTAAAGATGTCCATCTGCTTTATGTAAATAAACGTGTTCGGCTTTAACTTATATAAGATGTTTAGTAGGTGTGCATCGTTTTCTGAATATAGGGAAGGGAGTTTGTTAGATGTGCTTCCATATATGAATTGTGCAAGGGACTATCAAAAAAAAAAGAAGAAAAGATGTAAACCCCCATGGTTGTATAAACCCGCTGCAATTGAAATGGTATCAGAGTGATATGTTATTAGGAAAAGTAAATGGTAAGCGAATTGTGGTGACCCTAATTGGATTGGGGGCCGTCGAGGGTGCCACACTCTCTCATTCCCTTTTCCTTTTGGTTTCAATAAAACCCTTGCATGCTTCCATTTTTGCTTGGAGGACACTTGTCCCTAAGAAGGAGACAAGTGTCTCCCTTGTTGAAGACACTTGGAGGAGGTCCATCCGGCTCCTCTCCCCATCCATGCGGTCGACAGCCTAATGGGCTTCATGGGCCACCCCTCTTGGCCCACTTTAGGCCAACACTCTTGGGCCTAAAATCCAAACTTAAATGGCCCAAGTTTATTATTTTTTTATAATACATCTTAATCCTCATTTAAATAATTACCTAATTGCATAATAAAATGGCCAAAAGACTTTGTGACATTAATCCATAAAATCAAATCTATAAAATGCATAGTCAAGAACAAAGTCTTCTTTATCAAATTGTCCTATAGCACCAACCTTGATCATCCATTAACATAAGATGTATTTCTACCCAAATAATTCTCCATTAAAGTACTCGGCCTTTAATCTATTAAAATTCTTCGGGCTAAAGGCCATAACATAAATCAATAACACTTCTATCACATTTTCATAGGCCGTAATGCATCCAGAGGTTGCCATGAAATTTTGGGATGCCACATCTACACTGTGAAATCAAGGAAGAGTTTTACTGTAACAACTCTTTTGATTCATAGTGAAATCCAGCCGATAGGCTGTCAATGCGGAAGAGTGGACGTAGGCTTGGATTAAGCCGAACCACTATAAATCCTATGTTCTTATTCTCTTCCCTACGCTCTTTTACTTTGATCGTAATTCAATTTGATAACAAGAGTCTAATTTCCTTTTCATAATCTATTGTTGATTAGAGTTGCACACTTTTCTCTGGAAAATTTGTTTTTGCACCTATTCACCCCCTCTAGGTGCTCGTACTAGCTTTCACACAAGACGAACCTTATATATTTCTATTATATCATTAACTTTACGCTTTATTTTGATAATCGACTTGTTTTCAATGGTTTTGCGTCCTTTTGGAAGATCAACCAATTCCTAAACATGGTTTGACTTCATTGACTCAATTTCCTCTTCCATTGCATGCATCCATTTTTCCTTATTAGGGAAATTTAGAGCCTCATTTATATTTCTTGGCTCATCTGCATCTTGTGGAGCAATCATAAAAGTTTTCCCTTCAATGTCAAAATGTCGACGGGGAATACTTTTGTGACTTGTCCATCGTACGAGAGATTGTACACTTTGCACATCATTCCTCATTATACTCGCACTTGGATTAGATAATGATAATATCGTCTCATCATATGGTTGTAATAGAGAGTGAGTTGAATTAAATTCAACACTTCTCATGTTACTTTCACTTGGATGAACTAACTAAGTTCATTATCTTGATCTAAGACTTCAAATAGGGAGTTATCCTCACATATTTCGCCCTTCTTAGAATATTCATTCTCTAAGAATATGACATTACGTTATTCGAATTCAGTTATACTCCCACTTTCCTGCTCACTTATAAACACATATCCTTTCGAGTGTTCTGAGTATTATGAAAATACTTTTTTTGTCTTTAGAACCCAATTTCCGAAATTTGTGAGAAGGCTTATGAGTATAGGCAGCACAATTCCACGGTTTAAGAAAACTTAAGTCCATTTTTCTACCTATTCATAACTCATATGGAGTGGAAGTAACTGATTCGGAAGGCATGCGGTTAAGTATATAGGCAATAATTAATAAAATATTACCCCAAAAGATGATAGGTAAGTTAGCATGCGCCATCATGGATCTAACTACTTCCAGTAGGGTTTTGTTTCTTCTTTCTGCAACATTATTTTCTTGAGGAATAACGGGAATAGACAATTGTCTTTCTATTCATTTTTCATCACATAAATTTCTGAACTCATCAGATAAATATTCTCGATCTCGATCGGATCTCAATACTTTTATTTTCTTATCTAATTGATTTTCTACCAAACTTATAAATCTTTTGAAACAACTCAATGCTTTAGATTTATGAGAAATCAAATAGACTTGTCCGAATCGAATATAATCATCTATAAATATGATAAAATAAATAGCTTCATGCATTCCCCCATATTCATTGTAAAATCTTGATTTAAGGTTTCAAATAGGGAGTAATCCTCACCTATTTCGCCTTTCTTAGCAAATTCATTCTATAAGAATGTGACATTCCATGATTCAAATTTAGTTATACTCCTACATTCCTGCTCACCTGTAAACAAATATCCTTTCGAGTGTTATGAGTATTATGAAAATGTTTTTTTTTTTTTTTTTTACTTCTATGACCTAATTTCCTAAATTTGTGAAATGGTTCATAAATATATACAGTACAACTCCATGGTTTAAGAAAACTTAAGTCCGATTTTCTACCTATCCATAACTTATATGGAGTGAAAGTAACTAATTTGATAGGTGCATGGTTAAGTATTTAGGCAGTAGTTAATAAAACATCACCCCAAAATATGATAGGTAAGTTAACATGTGTCATCATGAACCTAACAATTTCCATTAGGGTTCTGTTTTTTTTTTTTCCGCAACATCATTTTATTGAGAAGTAACGGGAATAGACAACTGTCTTTCTATTTATTTTTCATTACATAAATTTCTAAACTCATCGTATAAATATTCTTGACTTTGATCGGATCTCAATACTTTTATTTTATTATCTAATTGATTTTCTACCAAGCTTGCCTTTTGAAACAATTCAATATTTCAGATTTATGAAAAATCAAATAGACTTCGCCTCAATTTTACAACAATACATATAAGGTAGTGATACTGGGTCTTAACTAGGGAATGGAGTGGCAACGGCAAAGAGATGAACTTTCCTATGGATGGTAAGACCAGTGCATTCGGTCATGTCCAAATCCTCTGCTTTCAGACCCTTGGGCAGTGCCCAATTGAACTTGTTCACCAGATTTGCCAAGACAAGTTCGTTGGTCGCCATCGCGAATGACGTACCGGGGCAACCCCTCCTCCCAGCACCGAAAGGAATCAGCTCGAAATCCTGTCCCTTGAAGTCCACCGAGCTGTTCAAGAATCTCTCCGGCTTGAACTTGTCCGGCTCGTCCCACGTGCTGGGGTCCCTCCCGATGGCCCACGCATTCGTGATCACCATAGTCCCCGCTGCGATGTCATAGCCTTGGATTTTGACGTCCCGGAGTCGTGGGACGAGGAGAGGGATCGGAGGGTGTAGGCGGAAAGTCTCTTTGAGGACTGCTCGCAAGTAATGCATTTTCTCCAAGTCCGCATGGGTTATGTTAGGCTTGCCGTTGGCGATTTTGCGAACCTCAATTTGGAGAATGTTCACGGCACGAGGGTGCCTTAAGAGCTCGGTCATTGCCCACTCCAGGACTGTGTACGTTGTATCAATTCCAGCAGTAAATATATCCTGCGCAAGCACAAGGGTACTTGATAATCAATCGTCATGGATAACTAATGATGCTTATCGCTTCATTCAGTTATGTCTCATAAGTACTCTTTGAAACACGAGTCACAACTAAATGAAGCAATATATATAGAGAGAGACTTATAAATTCTACTATGACTTAAAAAAAATTAGTATCTAAAATTGTGAGGTATTTCCAAATTAACGAGAACTTATCATATAAAATTGTAATTTGTACTTTAGAATTCTCTTAATGTCATCAACGCAGTTACCTAACTAATTTTGCTAGGGACAAAAAAGCAAACGGTTATACTTTTTATTCCTAATTAGGAAACATTTTCATTTAGGGTCCGTTCGTTTCGCAAAAAATATTATGTTTTCATAAAATATTTTCCCGTAAGTCATTTTCCAAAAAAAAAAATGACTATTTTCGATGTTCCGCCGAAACCCGAACTTTGAATATAAAATATTTTCCACCATTCGTTAGCTAATTTAATTGTTTGGGAAAAATTATCAAAAATTGAATTTTAATATTTTTAATTGACCAAAAAATTAGTTTTATTTTTTTCTATTTTTTAAAAAAATGAATTTTAATTATTTGTATTTTTTAAAATCGAAATTTTTATTATTTATTATTTTTCGTTCTTTTTCTTTTTCTTTTTCTTTTTCTTTTTTTCCGTTTTCTTTTCCTTCCTCCTTCCTCCTCCTTCTTCCTCCTCCTAAGGTGACCAAAAATCGGTGGCCGGCCAATACCCGATCGCCGATCCGGTGAGCTCGAGACTCGGCCGATCTCGCGCAAGCTCACCAAAGTTTGCTTGGGCTCTAGCAAGCCGCGAGCTCTGGATCTAGTGGCGAGCTTAGGCTCGCCTAGATTAGGAGCTTGAGCTTTGCTGCCAGATCCGACGAGCTTGCGGCTTGCTAGAGCCTGGTGAGCCTCACCCAACTCGCCGAATATGGCAAGGCCCAAGCTCGCCCCGGGCCGGCCAAGAGCTCCACCACCTCGCTCGATCCGGCGAGGCCCGAGCTTGCCGAGCTCGGGCAAGTCTCGCTTCGCTAGATTGGGCTAGGTAGGGGCGAGGCTTGAGTTGGCTTGTGATTGGTCACTAGCAATCGGCCGAGGCCAAAAAGAAGATGAAAAGGAAAGAAAGAAAAGAAAAAAGAAAAGGAAAAAATTAAAAGCTTGATTTAAAAAAAAAAAAAGAGCATAAAATAAAACGAAAATGTATTGGTGAAAAGAAGCAAGATGGAAGAAGTTATGAAAAATGTTTTCCACTTTTGAGAAGTGAAAAATATTTTCCTTACTTTTAAAGGTTGTTTTTCCAATGATGGAAAATATTTTCCTTGACTAATTCATTTTCCGTAAAACGAACGCTGGAAAATCCGGAAAACGTTTTCCCCGAAAGTTATTTTTCCACGAAACGAACGGACCTTAGTGTTATATGATTTGTAGGGTAGAAACATGAACATCATCCAAAATTAAGTTAAATTAAGTGCAAGTATAGTTTATATTTGTGATTTGTCTATAAACAATTGGTTGGAGAAAATTTTCTTCAAAAAGTACAATGGGCAATATTATTGTTGGGGTTTATTTTAAGTCGGTTGTGGAAAAAGTTAGTAATCGATTTATAGATATGAGAGAAAGTCTCATTCTTTAATTTTTTGGGGTGAAATAGCCTCAAGACCATCCAATAATTATCTTGAAAAGAAAAAGAAAATTGATTGCATGAGATCGTTGGTGGAGAAAAGAGGGAGCTTACCAAGACGAGTGCTTTGATGCTATCGGCATCAAAAGCAAAACCAACAGTTTTGTCCTTCTCAATGTCCAGCAAAACGTCCACAAAGTCTCTCCTATCTTCACCTCCGCCACCGATGCTCTTCTCCTCCATCTTCCTCCGATGCTCCTCCACCACCTCATCGAGGAACTGGTCGAACTCCCTCGCGACCCGCTCCACTTTTGCGTCTAGACCAGTTAGCTTGTTGATCCACCCAAGGCTCGGAATGAAGTCCCCAACGTTGAAAATGCCCAGCAACCCCATCATATCCGCTAACAGTCCCTTGAACTTCTTGCCCTGCATGCCTTCGCTGTACTTCCTCCCCAGAGCCGTCCGGCATATGATGTCGTTCGTCAACGACGCAAACAAGTCGCTCAGGTCCACCGAGCGATGCTGCTTGATCTTGTCCATCAACAGAGAGATCTCCTCTTCTCGGACCGTCTGAAACGAGTGGACCCTCTTGTTGCTCAGCAGCTGGAGGACGCAGATGCTCCTCATTTGCCTCCAGTACTCGCCATACGGCGCCAGAGACACGTCCTTGCGGTGGTACAAAAGCCTCTCCGACAGGGTTGACCTGAGTCGAAGAAATGAAATGAATCGGCACAAGGTCAATGTCCATATCTGTAGTCCACCGGACCTTCTCCATCATAAATGCCAGAAAATATAACTCTTAACAGAGAATTAAGATGCATGAACATGGGTTGACAGGCTTAGCCTATACCTGGGTCGGTCGGAGAAAATGAGGTCGTGGGTCTTCAAGATGTCCCGTGCACAGTCGGCGGAAGATACGATGAGGACGGGCGCGCTTCCGAAGTGGAGCATCATCAAGGGGCCATAGCGTCTCGACAGGGCTTGGAGCGAGCGGTGAGGGTAATCACTGAGCTGGTGGAGGTTCCCGATGATAGGGAGCTTCGGCAGTGATGGCGGAAGGTGAAGGTTAGTAGCAGCGGCAGAGGAGAAGAGGAAGCGGAGGCATTTGAGGGTGAGGAAGGTGATGAAGAGGACGAGTGTGATTGAGGCCAGCGAGGGTGTGAAGGAGAGTAGCGGTGACACATTGAAGCTGAACATTGCCGGTGGCGACGGTGTCTTTTCGCTGTTTCTGCGTCTCGAGTGAATGCCTATCTTTTAGGGGTTGTGAAGACGAGTGGTGGAGGCACTGGGAGCGAACATGTGGATTTATATTGCTCGCGCGACTGTGGAACTCCACCTGAATTTTCATATGCAGAATATCAGGAAACTGCTCATCTTGTTCACTTGTCACGAAAGAGAATTGACTCGTTCGCCTCCGATAATTTTGAATGAACAGCCATCTTAAAGATAAACAGATATTTGCTATTATTTTGCCTTGATCACTATATATGACCAACAACGTTTTCTTCCGGATGCGACAATTTTATTGATATTGTTATCATCATTGGTAGATCGATTTTGTAATCCTCGAAATATCTATTTTTTTTGGGCCAACTAATCCACCTTTGAGAAAACCTCTTATCTTTCTGACCAATGAGTAAGTTATTATAATTTGAAAGCAAGTATACTAAAAGGAGTTGAACGCGTAAACATCTACGTGTCCATTTTCACATAACTTACTTATATCCCTCAAGATCATTGACAGCAAGTCCACTTAGAAATGTAATTATTATTTGCTGACAATAAGTGATCAGCTGGAAGCAAGAGTGGGCAAGCTCAATCCCGTCGGCCACTAGTGAGGGCGAGCCTCGCTAGCCCCTAGCAAGACTTGACCTCACCATGGCTAGCAAGGTCAAGGCTCGACCTCTCCTCTAGCCAGTCATTTGTTGAGGCTAGAGGGAGGAAAAAAAGAAAAAAAAAAAATGTTAAAATCAAAAAAATATTTTAATATTATTAAAAAGTGTGCATGTTAACGCTAGTTGCACTACATAGGACAGCTAGCGTTCACGTCAACAATATCCGGTCAAAATTGGCTATAGTGACTAAATTAATATAAATACAAAAGATTTATAATTAAATTGGTATAATTAAAATAAATTTAGGATTATTTTTTATAATTTTTCCCTTATTGGTCATCTTGTCAATAGGAAACAAAAATTAGCCAGAAAAAGGAGCAGTCGGAATTCATTTGCCCACGAACGAAAGTTCGTTCAAAAACCGAATACAAATAAACTTTATTTTTCCACCGGCCGCGGTGGCTCCGCTGGATAAGGCCCTGCTGATCCTCAGCCTAGAGGTGAAGGGTTCAAAACCCAGGAGAGGCGCTAGATGTATTAAGTGGGTCCTCCCGCTAAGTGTCATATCGGGGTTTACGGCGTGGTGTCGGCTGCCACCAAGCCGGTTCCTCCAAAGACAAAAAAAAAAAAAAAAAAAAAAAAAAATTATTTTGCCTCATATTACGACCCCACTTCATATTGATTAGGGAGTTTATGAGTCGTGTCATTATAGTTTAGGAAATTGATCAAGACATGTCAAATTGTATTAATTTTTAAGTTGGTATATTATTAAAAATATGTCTCGAGTAAATCGGACTACTGAGAATACGTGAACTCAACCACATGCGAGTCAACACAG
The DNA here is from genome assembly GCF_016545825.1 of Eucalyptus grandis. Classification (NCBI taxonomy): domain Eukaryota; kingdom Viridiplantae; phylum Streptophyta; class Magnoliopsida; order Myrtales; family Myrtaceae; genus Eucalyptus; species Eucalyptus grandis. The sequence continues at coordinate 1,614,957 of NC_052613.1, forward strand.
TACATGTGAATTGATCATCCGAGATTGTCGGAAGAAGATTGCATGCGGATTTTATCTATGAGCCACAAGCGTGAGCCGCATGTGTGAAGGGGCTAATTATGTGTGGTTTCCTTCGATTTCTTCTACTCATCTCTACAGGTTGAACTTTTGAATTGGGAAATCACATGGAGGAAAGTGAACGGTGGCCCACTTCCTTTCTTGTCTTCTGCCAAAGCCATCCTTATTGACTTTTCTTTTCTTTTTTTTGACAAGCATCATTGTTGACTTTGAGAGAGAAAGAAAAAGAAGAGGAAAGAAGGTCCTATATTTGTCCATACACATGCATCCATGCCCATAAATTATGGTGGGCTTCTTTGTCCAAGAAAGAAGGTCCTGTGTTTGTCCATGCACATGCATCCATGCCCATAAATTATTGTGGGCTTCTTTGTCTTTTCTTTATCAGAAGAAGACTTTCAGCATGTTCCAATAAATGATGGAGACTCTCTTTTGTATTATAAAATAGAGAGACGTTTTGACATAGAAGAGCATGCCAAGTTATTTCGGTGGCCAAGAGAGAGAGCTCTAAGATTGTAGAAGAGTGTAGAGAGTTCTCTTGGGTGAGGGATTTTCTCGTTGTAATTATATCCGAGTGTTTTAGCCAATTAAATTCTTGTGAGTAGAATTTGTTTAATTCATTAAGTGAGGTTTTACTAGAAATTATAATGGGCTAAACACTATGTGACTTATTTGGGTGTAATTTGGGATTGTGAAATATTGAAAGTGCGTTTGAGTGTTCGAGTGATTGTAATTTCCAGTGTATCGCTTGTTTCTATAGTGGAATTCCGTATTACTTTCCCCGTGGACGTAGGTTCCAATATTTAGACCAAACCACGTAAATCCGGTGTCCAATTCATTTTTCTTCATTCCGACTATTTTTTCCGATTCGCTGGTCTATATTCCGCAACAGATATTGCCTTCATGTCATATTGGATTGGAGTTTCTCTCTCTTTGTAAATTCTTTGTGTTCGAATCTTGTTGGAAGTTCATTTGTACGTTTAAAATCTAATGAACAAGATTTATTTAAAGCTGAAATTTTTATTCGTTTGCCCTAAATGGGGATCCGTTTTGATTAAATATCTCAAAGAAGGTTTCTGAAGGTGATCAACATGGTTGTCGGTCAAAATTTATGGTTACAGTCGGTTTGACAAGATAAAGATCTTGGATCATGACATATGTTCTGATATTGAAGCTACTCTGAAATGATGATGAAATAAAACTAAAATTGTCATATCTCTCTCTTTCATCTCTACAATAACACCACACAATATCATTGCGGGAATTCTGGTTTCTTTTCTCCGTTTGTAGCCAACAATGTGAAGTTCGGAAAATTAAAACATACACTGCCGATGTATAGAAAACTTCTCGCAAACGGTTTAATCTACCCTTAATTTGAGGATTTAAGCTACCCAATCCTTCACTAAACATCAAATCCAAGGTGGATTAAACCGCGTGATTAGATATTATCTTTCCTTTCTTGTAGTCTTTGCCGCGTTGGTGTGAGATTTTGTCACCAAGTACTTGTTTTTCGGCGTCTGATCCCTCTCCAAATCTCGGGATTATCGCAATCGCAGGGTCCGCAGGTCTGCAACGTTCACATACTGCTCACGTACCCTGCTCCCCCCCTATGGACAAGGAAGCAAGGACAAAAAGGCTCGACTTGGACTCGATCTTGCCTCTTCCACTCTCTGCTTAATCAGTCAAACATGGGGTTCCCCAAACATCCTTAAAAATTAACGCGCGTTATTGAATAATTAAAGTTGCAAAAGGACAAAATTAGGGTTTAATCTCTCTGTTTCGTAGTTCTTGCGGACGGATTGACCGGCCATCAGCTGCGTTTGGTTGAGTTTTGGGGAATGCATCATTTCCCCCAAATTTTTTTGGCTCAAGGTGTATTTGTTCAAAGCGTCGCAATCTTTTTTTCCCCTTGTCACCATTACTGTTGCATGGTCATCGCGTACTCTTTCTACATGTCAATTAACCGTGCAAAGAAAATGAAAGAATAAATTGTAGTTCCAATTTTATAGGAGAGGTTGAGAAGGCGTACATAGTACACATTTAAGTAATTATTATTCTGTAAGACCATAATAAAAACGAAATTTTTGTTTTACTTCTAAACAAAAATGATATTGATATTTTTTCCCGGAGCGTGATTAGTTTCTAACATCACTTCTGGCTCTAGGCCCTTTACTAGTCAGTCCCAGTAAAGCCCCAAGACAACGTATTTAAAAAAAAAAAAAAAAAAACGAGCCCTCGGTAATGTGACATAGAGATCCCTTTACAAATCACCAACTAGCTCAAATCAAATGATTCAATCCCATATATATGAAGCAACATGAAGGGTTAAGTTCAACGCTTATTGCTGGATTTTAGAGATCACTTGCATCAGATACTTAAGAGAAATTCGTGCTTCAATGTGGTCGAATGATATATGATTGGACTAACTTACGTGTAAAATATCAAATGAATCAAGTTTCAAGCAAGTTGGGGTCTTCCAGAGGAAGTCGTGTTCAAAATACTAGAAGGTGGTCGGCAAATCCGAGAGTGGGTCTTTTAATTTTTCTGCGTTCTCGTCGAGTCCAATGCACACTGCACTTTATCTCCACAGTCGAGAGTCAATGTTCTTATTTATGTTTTGGCATGGGGATTGTTAGCATTGTCCTGACTCCTGGGTAATAAAAATGTTAGAAATCACGGGATTTGTCTATGCTTGGAGAGTCATCCCAAGTTGAATCTATATAAATCATTTTTTAAGGTTTTGAGGGCAAAGTGTGTATCTTAATGAATTTTTAAGATTGAGATCTTAGATTAAATATCACGAAAGAACTTTGTGTCTCTTTGATGGATTCGATTGAATCGTGGGTCCTATCGCATGTATCTTAAGGTGGATTTTCTTTGGTAATATTCATGTTGTCGTACTTGTGTTACATTCTAAATTGCCGACTCTTTTTAGATCACTATCGTAAAGAAGAAACAGAAGTACGTGGAAAGGAAAGAGTAAAATTGGGAACATCGTTTGGGATGGCTCAGTAAGCATTTGTCAGGAACCAACAACGACACGGTCAACACCATAATGCAATTTGACGTGGCTTGCGCATTGTTGAAACATGTACTGCAAGAAAGCGATTCTAAAGGGTACGCGTGAATAAGTGCCCCCACCTCTAATTGAACATTACAAAATGGTCTTGAGATTAGGCCTTCAAGGGGCCGGCAGAGCGAGAATCAAACGACTGGCCTAAAAGAAACCGAAGGTGGCCGGCTCAATTTGTATGCTTAATTCAAGATTTTAGAGTTAGGTCATGAGAGTACAAGTCTTTGTGAATCTCTTTTTATTCCGACATAGATGACTTGCAGTTGACCGGATTGAACATGTGGAATTAGTTCGGTGATCGGAAGGTGACTTGGAATGTATGGTCGTAACTGCAAAACGGTCAAGAAAGGAAAAAAGTAAGTCGATAATAAGTTAGATACCATTGAGACTATATCAAGCGACCGTCCCTAAAGTCTAAAAATTTCTTAATTACAAAGTTATGATAAGCGTGGTCATCTAAATGCATAAATTTGCATTTTCGTCGTTTAGTGACGAGGAACGGAGTACAGCAGAAGATACGAGTTATCCATTCTTGACTTCCCGTCTACGCAAGATGGCTTCACTCTTATCTAATGGAAGTAACTAAATTTTTATGACTATATTTGTTTAATAAAAAAAAATTATTTAGGATACATTTTCCTAAAATTTATCACTCGTCTCGCTTACAAAACGGAATGAACAAAGAATATTCTAATTGTCCGTGAAAATATTAGACATAAATTATTACCAGTAATGAAAATATTTGTCATTGACTACTTATTTCTAATAACACAAACAATCATTTATAATAAAAAAATTTTATTTTTTACGAAATAAATGGAGATCAACCGTGACCTTCATGCACGTGCCTTTGAACAAAGGGTTGGATCATAATTTTTATTGGTGTGCCTTTCCACGAATCTGCAAGTCCTTTCGTCATATATGATTGGCCAATTCGTTATAAATATATTGGATTTATTTAGTGGGAGAAGATGGTGACCTTGATGGACTTTACTTCTGACTAGTCTTGGGAATTTCTGACAAATCGTACCAAGTAATTAGCCAGCATGAAGTCTATAGCATCAAGCTTGTTATACCAACTGAACAAATATTACATTGACAACTACATTCCATAGGTGTTTGTACATGTCATATCCTTCTATGATTAGGGTTTATAAGGAGCCAACTAATACTTGGAAATTACGAGAAACTTGAGCTCGCCTAATTGCTTCTAACTATTACAGAATTCTTTAGCACTTATCTTATGAACTATACGTGTAAAATTTTCTCCAAAGTCACTTGTATCTTATGTTTTCGTGGATCTTGAGGACCGATTGACCTCCCATCATCCCAATCTTTTCCCCCTTTCAACGTTGCCGTTAGATGGTGTTAACTCCTACCTTTTGGTGACCTCCTTGCGTCATTCATTGCTTAGGAGATGACCTCGACCCTTAAACTAAGTATGCATTTGTATATTAGGAGCACTTTCATTTAGTAGGATTAATCCCATGTAAATTGCATGTTAAGATGCATGTGTAAGTGAGTTGTGTTGAAAAAAAATTCATATCGAAAAATTAACATAATGTAGAGTAGTTAATATATCATAGTTGGCTCATAACTCGTTAGCTTAAACTTTTGAGTAAAGGTAGGTTCAACTAAATATATTTATGAGGTCGGACTTAGGCCCTCTCTTGGTGATCTCCCCAAGTGAAGGTGTCAGATTTCTACTTCTCGCCCCTAACAAATGGTATCAAAACCAATTGTTGCACCCTTCGACCTAAGCCCGACATGTGAGGGGTAGATTGTTGAGGTTTATCCCACAGCGGTTGGAGAAGAAGCAAACGGTTAGTTTACACCTCTTGAGCTAGTTTTTGGGATGAGAGAAACCCAAGACCAAAAGCCTAGGTTACCAACAAGTTTGTACCTAATAGTCACTCGGAAAGGGTTGTTGTGGCCTCCAACCTAAGCTTGATGTGTGAGGGAGAGATTGTTGGGGTTATTAGAGCTTCCATGATTGCAGTTTCCAGGTAGGTGGACATTACGGTGTAGCAACGTGGGCCCGTAGTAATGAAATTGGGCTAGAAGGATACTTGAATTAAGGGATAGCAAACTTAACACTGAAACCCACACGTGAGGGGAAAATTGTTAGAATGCACGTGTAAGTGATTGTGTTAGAAAAATCCAACATCGGAGAATTAATGTGCTATATAGTAGTTAATATATCCAAGTTGGCTCATAACTTATTGGCCTAAGTTTTTGAGTAAATGTTGATCCAACTAGATATATTGATGATGTCACGCCACGGGAATGAGGCAACTGCTTCATCGAGATTAATTTGCAACCTCCCAAGAGGTGTCACCATCCCATTGGTTTTATCTTTCCTTTAAGCATATCCAGAAACGTACAACTTAATCACCCAATCAATAATGTCAAATGGATAGTAAGGAAAACATACATAAACTATACATATTATATGCTTCATTTATATATATCAGAACAATTCATTTACAAGCCCACTTTTTAGGGTCATTCTGATTTTCATCCCACACAAAAAGATATAATGGAGGAGGGTTAGTCCTAACTCCTTCTACGAGAGTAGCTACCAAAAATGATTCCTGTCAAAAGCCGGTGTCCTCATGGCTAGGGCTTGGGTCTGGGTTGTAATCTGGGTCAGACTCAAGGTCATCCACGATGCCATTGGGAGGGGACACCATCAACCCATCAACATCACTGGGCGGACCATCAAATCCATGAAGAGGACTGTAGAAGTCCTCGTCAACCCAGGCGAACTAGGCCATGTAGAGATGGGGAACCAGGTACCCCATGACCTCGTCCACCCACACCATCGTGATGTGGTGTTAGAAGAGGATGTTGATCATAGAGTCTTCTACATCAAGCACCATAACCTCCATATTTACAACGAGACCAAAATGAGATGGCGGAAGACTCATACCTATTGGCCTGAAAAAAGGTTAGACAACAACAAATGAGTTGAAAACTCAATAAGTAAATAACCTAAATCTCATATAGGCGAATGCCTCATATCAAAATCTTACGATTACTTGATCCAAACATGTCAATAGTAGATCAATAGCAAAGCCTTTGCTTTGCTAAAACTATATACATGAGGGGTGCCCATCCTCAACCTAAACATCCATCCTAACAAGAATCTATGAAGCATCTCATGCTCATAAAAATTCCAAGAACGACAATTAATCACTTCAAAAACATACACGTTTCCTAGAGTCCTAAATAATAGCATAAAAATTCACAAATACTACACATAGTGTATTTAATAGCCAATAGTATTCTCACGTGTCAAATATTAGCTTCTAAAATATTATCATAGCCTTCGAGACTCTAATAATCACTACCAAAACATCCACGCATTGCTTACATCATAATTAATGGCATTTACAAATACATATGCCTTCCCAGTCACTAAAAATGATAATTAAATCCTTACAAAAAAATGATAATTAAATTATGCACATGTCTCGGACATCTCATAGAAGGCCATATCAAACATGTGCGAGCCATATAGCAAATTTGCACATCACACTCAAATGCTTCACACACGTTTAACGCCTTGAGAATCATATAATACCTCATAATAATATATTATCTCGAGTCCAATTGTTAACCACACATAGCCGAAGCCCTACGGTTCTTCTGGAAATATCTAGGACATCATCTCACCCTATCGAGCACGGCATCCAAACTCCCATCAGGTATCCTTTCGTGCATCGTTCTGTAATCATCACCGCGAATGCCATCTGAAAACCTTTGGGCGATATCTCTCGGTGGTGGCATTGTCTCTAGAAACTTTCAGTGACAAAATCTCTTGTGTGACCAGACAAATTAATCACACAATATATTTTATCTTCCACTTTAGTCTCAGATATAAGTACCCAAAGGGCGTGTCAAGCGATGTGTAGCTCATTGTTGCGACCTCTTTTTTTCTCGGCGCCCGCAATCGGGTACGGGCGCCTAAGGAGGCTAATGGCTCGGCTGAATTTAGTTAAGCCCGGACCGAGACTCTCCCAAGTCCACCAATTCACGACTTAATGGTTTGAGTTTTTAACCTGTAAATCAATTTTTAAATTGGAGTCGCCACTAATCGATTTGGGGTGGGTTGATTAGAAACCCAAGTGAAGTATCGGGAGAAATACTCACTCCTGCGCAACCAGAGAAATTAGGATCGGGGACTTGATTACACTAGTTAATCACTAATGCCCTTTCGGTACCTAATCTTGTTTAAACCCTAAGGTTTTTTGGATGTTCGAGGGATTTTCCATGCATTTTTGGGAGGAAAAATATTTTTTGAGTCATTTTCTAATTTTTTTGGACACAAAAGGGATTTTTTTGGGTTTTTTGGTATTTTTTTTGGAAAAATACAAGTCTTTTGGCTTTTCATGAATTTTGGCCTTTTTTTTTTTGGATTTTTGGCATTTTTGGAAAATATGAAATTTTTTTGATTTTTTGATTTTTAGGAAAATAAAATATTTTTTAAATATTTTTTAATATTTTTGGAAAATAAATTATTTTTTGATTTTTCTCGATTTTTTAGAAAATAAAACATTTTTCAACAATTTTTCAATATTTTTCGATTTTCTGGAAATTAAAACATTTTTGATTTTTTTAAAAATAAACCATTTATTTATTATTTATTAGAATATTAATTTATATTAAAATAATAAAACAAAATAAAAACCAACCCGGGTCGGATCCGCGGGTTGGGTCTCGACCAGCCGGCGACCCAAAAGCGGACGGGCCGGCGTTGCGGGCCCGACTCGGATTTTCGCTCCCCTTTTTTTTTTTTTTTTTTATTAAAACGACGCCGTGGCCGGGCGTTTGGGGACACCCGGCCCGGCCCGACGGCCCGGCTCCACAACCCGCTCCGGCTCGCCACCCGGTTCCTTCGGAATCCTACCCGACCGGATCCGGCACACGACCCGACTCGCGGCCGCCCGGATCGCAAACCCTACTCGATTTTCCGGGTCCGGATCGCTCGCGACCCGGAAAATCGCAAACCCTAGGGTTTGCGAATCCGCGGCGCCGGGGAGGAGACCGACGGCGACGATGGCCACGGCGGTGACGGCGACGACGATGGGAACCATGACGACGGCGACGCCGATAGAATGGGGTTGCGATGGGCGGCGACGGCGACGGTTTTTACCTTTTCTTGAACGGAGGCGATGACGGCGACGACAGGAGTTGATCTACGACGGTGGCGGCCACGGCGAGGGCAGACTGATGGCGAAGATCGCGGCGGACGACGAAGGCGTCGGTGGGTCCCGGACGGTCAAATCCGACCAGATCCGGCGCCGAGTTACCTTCTCTCTCCCTCGGGCTTGCCCTTTGAGCTCCCCGAAGTCTCTCGGGGACCCCTCCGAGCTCACCACGCCACAGCCGGCCGTAACTCGAGCTCCCCGAAGTCTCTCGGGGGACCCCAAGCCTCGGCTGGCCTCTCTCTCTACCTCGCGCCCGGATCTAGGCTTGCTCGTCTTCGGCTCCCCTTCCAAGTCTCTCGGCGAAGCTCGAAGCTTTGCAGCCTTCGATCGTTCTCGGCGTCCTCATCGACGACGGAAACGGGGGCCTATTTATAGGCAAGGGGCAGCCGGTCGACGGAGCTTCGACCGCCGATCCCCGTGCGCCAAGCGGTCTCCGCCGGCCGAACCGGCGTCCCATCCACCACCTGTCCGCCAGCTGCCCCCCCACGCGCGTCGCCGTCCGTCCGCTCATCCGGCATCGCGCCCTCTGCGCGTGCGCTGCGAGGCAGCGACGGAGGAAGAAGATGACCGGATGGGCCGGGCCGAGGCGAAATGGGCCTCTCGAGGCCCATGTGAGGGCTGCTTCGCTTCTTTTTCTCTTTTGTTTCTTTTCCGTTTTTTTTTTTTGTTTATTTATTATCCGAAAAAAGATAAAATAAAAAATAAAAACAAAAGTAAAACCTAATTAATTAAAATGAAATTTTAGGCATTAACAGACTGCCCTCTTTGAAGGTGAGCTCGCAGAGGTTGCATTCAAAGACAACCGATGCCTAAATTTTGTCCATATATGCGTAGCAATTATATTTTATTTGAGACTTATTATCCTATATAAAAAGAGCAATATAACACTACATATATTAAGACAGATAAGAAGATACCTGTAGTTACTTACAGGGAGTGAGTGAGATAGAGTGTGAACCCCGAGTTTGGCAAGTATCAAGGCGTCATCTTACCTAGTGATATGAAGAGGATGTTTTTCTAGGGCTCGAACCATTCTTCGGTCGCCTATTAAAACAATCAATGATTTTTCTAGGACCCAAACCTTTCTTTGGTCGCCTTGACTGGAAATTGCTCCTCCAAGACTCGAACCTTTCTTCAGTCGCCTTGACGGGAAATTGCTCCTCCAGGACCCGAACCTTTCTTCGGTCGCCTATTGGAGCAATCAGTGGTTTGTCTCGGACCCGAACCATTCTTCGATCGCCGTGACGGGAAATTGATTCTCCAAGACCCGAACCATTCTTCGGTCACCTGTTGGAGCAATAAGTTGGTTTGTCTAGGACCCGAACCTTTCTTCGGTCGCCTTGACGGGAATTGCTTTTCCGGACCCGAACCATTCTTCGGTAGCCTGTTGGAGCAATAAGTTGGTTTGTCTAGGACCCGAACCTTTCTTCGGTCGCTTTGACGGGAATTGCTTTTCCAGGACCCGAACCTTTCTTCGGTCACTGTTAGAGCAATAAGTTGGTTTGTCTAGGACCCGAACCTTTCTTCGGTCGCCTTGACGGGGAATTGCTTTTCCAGGACCCGAACCTTTCTTCGGTCGCCTGTTAGAGCAATAAGTTGTTTGTCTAGGACCCGAACCTTTCTTCGGTTGCCTTGACGGGAGATGCGCCGACCTTTCTCAGGGCATCTGTTTGTTGGGAGATAGTACTTGGACGATCACAAGTACAAACTTTTGGAGGATACCTGGATGATCACAAGTATCGAAGGGGTACCTAGATGATCATAGGTACAAACTCTTGGGGGATACCTGGATGATCACAAGTATCGAAGGGGTACCTGGACGATCACAGGTACAAACTCTTTGGAGATACCTAGATGATTACAAGTATCGAAGGGGTACTTGGACAATCACAGGTACAAACTCTTTGGGGATACCTTGATGATCACAAGTATCGAAGGGGTACCTAGACGATCACAGGTACAAACTCTTTAGGGATACCTGGATGATCACAAGTATCGAAGGGGTACCTGGACAATTACAGGTACAAACTCTTGGGGATACTTGGATGATCACAAGTATCGAAGGGGTACAGACGATCACGGAGTACAAACTCTTTGGAGATACCGGATGATCACAAGTATTGAAGGGGTACTGACGATCACAGTATAAACTCGAAGGAAGAATCAAGGCATACCCGAGATATTCGTGTGGAAATATCGAGGATGGGTCTTGCATATACGTGAAGGTCTCTCACCTCCGGTAAAGGGAATATCGAGGACGTGCACTGGATATTCATGAAGGTCTCTCACCTCCTGGTAAATGGGAATATTGAGGACGTGCCTCGCATATTCATGAAGGTCTCTCACCTCTTGGTAAAAGGGAATATCGAGGACGTACCTGGGATATTTGTGAAGGTCTCTCACCTCCTGGTAATTGAGAATATTGAGGACGTGCCTCGCATATTCATGAAGGTCTCTCACCTCCTGGTAAAGGGAATATCGAGGATGGGTCTCGCATATTCGTGAAGGTCTCTCACCTCCTGGTAAAGGGAAATATCGAGGATGTACCTGGGATATTCGTGAAGGTCTCTCACCTCCTGGTAAATGGGAATATTGAGGACGTGCCTCGCATATTCGTGAAGGTCTCTCACCTTCTGGTAAAGGGGAATATCGAGGACGTACCTGGGATATTCGTGAAGGTGTCTCACCTCCTGGTAATATAAACTTGAATGTAGCACAAGGCTTATCTAGATGGCCGCAGGCACTCAAAAGGACTGAAACACCTGGGTAACCGCAGGTGTACAAGGTACTGGAATACTTGGATGAACACAAGTATTTAATGACAAGATCTGGGACCACTCAGGCTGGTCCAAGTGCTAGAAAGCATACCTGGACGGCGGTGCCTAGCAAAGCAATGGAATGCTTGAACAATTGCTATATTATTTGGGGACATCTCGGGCAAGCTGAGTGTCATGAAAAGGAAGTACCTGGACAACGGTGGGTACTTGACGATATGGGGATACCTAGACAGCAGTAGGTATTCAACGATAAGGGGATACTTGGTCAGGTACAAGTATCAATACTCTGGGGACAACTCGAATAGGTCGAGTTTCAGGAAAAGGGAGTATCCGAACGGTGGCCGGTACTCAAAGACAGTGGGGATACCTAAACAGCAGTAGGTATTCAACGATAAAGGGATACTTGGTCAGGCACAAGTATCAATACTCTGGGGACAACTTGAACAGGTTGAGTGTCGCTAAGAGGGAGTACCCGGCAAGTGATGGGTACTTTAAGACAAATGGGGATAGGGATATGCTTACCTAGCAATACCTCTAATCTCTGAGAGTATGTTTGTTATTTGTACAATATGCACACATGATTGTATATGCTGCAAATTCATGAGTTCAAATGAGATTCATGCATGATAATTTTGTCAGTTTCGCATCTTTTGATTTCCACTAGGGAAGATTTTGAAAGACAACCTTCATTCCAAATGTAGATGTCTTGAGCATGCCAGATGAGGGACTTTCAGTCTGAAAGGACTTTCCACTCTCTCTCATGGAAAAGGCTATCCTGACCATTGATGCAGGATTTATAAGGACCACACTTCTCACTGTCATCATGTCAGCAGGGGTTTGAGTATTCTCGCAAGTGGTACGACTTTACCAATGTGAGAGGTCTTTGTTGAAATTGTGATGAAGACTTGGTTAATAGCTCATCAAATAGGACCATCGAGGTCAAGGCTCATGAACGAAGTGCCGCACGATCATCTCCAGGTTTGCAAGTCAAGAGTCCTGCGAAAAGAGATAGAATAGTCTTGCTCGTACTTCTTCGAGCGATGCTTATAGACATATGAAATCCTACGTTAATTGAAGTGCCCCCAGTCTGAAGAGACTTTTACAATGGGATGCAATGTAGGCTTGATTCATGTGTAAAAGGTTGAGAGCTGGTGATTGCCTTGGCATTTGTCACCAGTCTTTCTTCTCACTGTCAAATGGAGGTTCTATGGACCACAACAGCAACATTTTCTTGGCTGCATTTTTGACTGGGGGACATTGGCCTTGCTTTTACCAAGCACACTACTTTTTTCATGCCCCTATTTTTATTCTAGTTCTTCATTTATGGGCATTGACCTTGCTTTTACCAGATACACTGCTTTTTTATGCCCCTGTTTTTTCATTCTTGTCGTTAGAGGAACCGGCCTAGGCAAGTTCAATCGAAGCACCATTATTAGACTCTTGAGTCTTCATCTTCAGTAGGTGCTCTGGGCTATGGCAATAACTTCTATTTTACCTCCATGTGAGGGTGAAATTACAGACTCAATTGGGTTGTACAATGAATACAAATGCATAGAGAAAGAATTGCTCTTCGTCGTTCTAGGGCACTTAAATTAACATGAGTGTTCATATGCAATAAGAACACCCGGAGATTGATGCAAGTGCGAGCAAGAAAATTTCTATCTCTTTTCTCACCTTGTGATGTTGCTTTGCCTCCGATCTGCCCCAGTATGGGGTGGTTCATTCGCGAGAGAACTCTTTACCCTGCAGCCATAGAATCTTATGCACTCATCTCACAAGTGTATAGATGGGGGACTGTGTGTAGGATATAGCTTGCTTGTCATCATTCTGACGCGCCTCCTCCAGCATGCTCAATCAATCTTGTATTATTCACTTAGCTGTCTATTCTAATAATCCTTAGTGGAATCAAAGTGACTTAAACGAGACAAAATCATCATGTAGAATTCATCTGGAAATGATATGCAACATTTTGAATATGATGGAGTTTGAACTCTTCAAAACAAGTGAATGGTTTTGACTCAAAAAAGACCCTATTGACAACTTTAGGGGCTAACATAATGGTGTTTCCAAATATGTTAAATTTTGAACATCAAAAGGGTTATTTGCAAATGGGTGTCGATGGTTGTCCCTATTGATTAGGAATATGACACATGAATGATCAGTCGGGGTTGGGAATCTGATCGGGCATCTCTGCTTTTGCCCCGCAAGAGAAGATGTACAAGTAGATCAATTAGTCTGGCCAAAATCAAATGTGAGTTGAGGCCTGAAGATTTTCTGTCATTTGCTTTGGCGATTACTCAGGACGCCATTTTGCTTAGGAGAGTTTGTCATGCCTCTCATTGATTTATTATCTTTGTTTTTGACAGTCAGGTAATCCTGCAACAAACAAGACATGCTTCTCATTGATTCGTTATCCTTGCTTTTGACAGTCAGGTGATCCTGCAACAAACAAGAGGGAATGTGTTAGTCATGAACTCTTTCAAGAGTTGAATAACTAGAAGCGATACAACTTTACCCTTCATTGGTTTGCAGATGATTGGATTGACCTGAAGTGAGATGGGGACACGAAGTCCTATGTCCCTTGCTTTGTTAGGTCACCTGTTCTCTCGTAATTTGCAAGTGCAAGAGAAGCAAAATTTTTATTTTATTTTTTACCAAGCGGCTAACTGCCGCGTCGGGGATTCGAACCCCCGACTTTGGACCTTTTTGCTTCTTCCCGGATACCACTCGGCTAGAGGCGTTGATGGTGTCCGTAGGGCGCTTCTTTTTTTATTTAACCAAACCGGCTCCTGGACGACACCTCCTTTCATACCAAGTTAGGTAAATCGATATGGATCATTTGATTTGCCCAAATTAACCATTAAGCTTGTTTCTTGAATCTTATGCTTCCTGTCAATAGGAGAAAATATGTCAAAAGTGAATTCAAAGAGTGAGGAGTATTGGAAACGATACCAAATTACTCTTCTCCAAAGCTTGTATGTGCTAGCTCCAAAAGATATTTGAATGTCGATGATGGCTTCTTTATCTTGGCATAGTTTGACATTTCTTTCGATTGGCCTTCCTCACTCATGGCCATGTATGCATGATTGATGGTTGTCGATTTATCTTCAACGCCTTCCTTCTATGGAATTTCCTTATGTCTTTGACTATATGACCATTAACATTGAGCAAAGTCATGTACTTCAAGCTTCTATGGAATCGAGATGGACAATCAAAACCTCGATTCTCTCGATGGCAATTACTTTTTGCGAGCATGCGTCGAATAGGAAGTCGGGTTTCTAGGTCCTCATTTTGAATACGGGCTAGAGACCGCTTCAACTGTCTGGATTTCTTCCCTGTTGACAGTAGCCAATTCAAAGAGAAAAGATTCCCTCCTTGTGCTTCTGGGCTTGTCGAAGCTGGAAGTCCCGTTGATGAAACCACAGCATCTAGTTGCTCAGGCACATTGTGGGGAAAGGATATTGCTCTGGCTTGTGAAGGAGTTAGGCAGGAGCAAGGTGGAGTGTACAGAGCTCTTGGGAACGGCTTGATTCCAACCGTATGCCTGTTACTATTACGTCCTATTTTTCGTTTCCTGTAAAGAGAAAAGATATCATTTCTAAAATTATATTCAGAGAATAAAACTTACCTTCTTTGAAGTGGGATGATATTTTCTGTTTGCCCCATTGTCTTCTTGAAAGGGTATTTTGAATTTGGCGAGCTCACATGATGTGCCGTTTCAAATACCTTTTGTCACACTAAATCAAAGAGGATGATGTTCTGAAACATAAAGTGAGAGGGTTAGAAAGACAAACGTGCTTAAACTTATCATCTTGTTTTGACAAAGCTTTTGGGTGATGAAATATTTTTTTATTTTCAAAATGCATCTTTGGGGGGAGAAAAAGCATGAGGAAGCCCAGCCCTCAGTATTCTCCTTGGATGATATATTTTTTTTCATGGTTGTATAGCATCACCGGGCTGGTTTGGAGTACCGCCTCATGTTCTTAAAAAAAAATATTACAACTGTACAATAGAGTACTTGGAATGGAAAATACAACCGTAGCACACTAGATAAGATGAGAAACATGAAATTATAAAAACAAGTAAAACCCATGAAAACTCCTGTGTAAAGGAGCGCTTTGATAGTGCTGGTCTTGAAGCTAAGCGTCTTTGAATTCCTCGCCTTCAGTAGACTCGAAGTATTCGCATGCGATGACTACCTCGTTGAAGTTACGGAAGTGTAACCCATGCAGCCAACAGCGCTGCTTGTAGGACAAAACTTCTATGAACTGCTTCATTAACTCATCTTTAGCCAGTTGAGGGTGAGTTTACATCATGAAAGCCCTCCACCTCCCTGCATATGCTCGGAAATCCTCCATTGTTCTTCTTCTGAAGTGAACCAAGTTCTCACAAGGCAGTTTAGTTCCGATCTGGCTTTGGTACTGATGCAAGAATGTGGAAGTCAGCTCATTCCAATCCTTTAGAAGATAAATGTTTGCTGTGATAAACCATTGCAATGCAGACCCCGTAAGAGTTTCTTGGAATGCCTGAGTTGTGAACGACATCGGGCCATAGTACCGACTCATTTCCGCATGGAGATACTGCAAGTGGGCCACGGGACAAGCTGTGCCGTTATACTTGCGGAGATTGGGTATCCACATTTCTATGGGGCTCATGATCCTATGAGGGCAAGACGGGCTTGATGTATCTTGGTTAGGCCACTGGTTTTCCCACTGCATATCTGTTGTAGTGGTGAATTTTTCTGTTTCAGGGAAGTTGGATTCTACCGAGATTACCCCATTGCTTTCTTCTTGGTCAAAATTTCCGAATGAGGATAAAGTATTGAAGCTATCCTCATGGTCAGAGGACAAGCTTAGTACTTCGTTAGGCTCATAGCGGATAAAGACGTATGCTTCCTCTTCTGACGGTCCTTCATCCCCGGATGAGAGTAGGAAACAATTATATGATGAATCATCGTTTCATTGTTGAAATAACGCTTTGAAGTCCTTGGGATCGTATTCGGAGCCGGAAGTCTTCGGGGTTGCACTCTAGGGGATTGTAGCATTCAAAGCTATATTCTTGGGAATGCTCAAAGCCTTGGTGCGGTGGCTTGTCGGCGGAGTCTTTGTATTGATATGCTTAGGCTTTCTTTTCTTGGCCTTTAGTCCAGACCTTTTGAGTAAGGCCCTTCGTTTTGCCAGCTCGATTCTGTCAAGAGAAGTGAGAGACATTAGAGTTTCACTGTCTGATTCGCTTTCCAGGTTGATAGGGGTCGGTATTTTTTGGACCCTAGCTCTTGGAGTAAGCTTAGGGAGTCATCCATCGTGCCTGGTCTTGAAAATGCTCGTGTCTTTGATCTCGTACAAAGGCTCCTTGCCTTTCCTAGTGGGAAATTCTCCAGTAACAGGGTGTTGTTCAGCTGCCCATTTATCATGCAAGGCTTTATTGACATGTTCTTCTCCTAACTCAGCAGCTAATAGTTCCTCGTGCTCCGCGATCATCAACTCTTCATAGGGCAAGGCTATGTCAGGGCTGATGTCAATATCATAATCTTGGTGAAAAACATGAATTAGTTCCCTCCAGGTTTTAAGGAGACTAATGTTCCTGACAATGTACCATCGCAAGGCAGGGGCGGTCAAGCTCGATTGGTACGATTGAATCATCCTTCGGACCAGGTAGGCCTGCAAGTAGGTCTCTAGGCGAGAGATATCAACGTACCTTTCACATTCAGGTGCTTTGAGCTCTTCAGGAATCTCAACACCGGCGTAATTGGACAGGTCCATGGGATTCTGCTCCTGCAGCTGGCTTAACTTTTTCATGATCCTTTCAAACTGTCTATGGTACTAGCTATTTTCTTTCTAAATTTGCAGGTGTCATGACGGTGTTTGAGGCAACTATAGAGTTGGGCTCAGTTTGAGTGGATTTCATTTGTCTTGAGAGTTGTTGAAGGACAATGGACATCTGTCCTACACCGTCTTCAATGTTAATAAGGCAATTTTGTACATCATTCTGATCGGGCCCTATTGCATGAGGCCATTCGCGGGTGATTGGTGGCCGGCGATTCATAATTACCTGTTTGTTGTGAAAACAATAAATGAGCACGGAAGTAAACAAAGATTGACCCATGGCAATGGTCTAACTGCTTTTTTTATTTATCAAAAGATGATTTGTAGACTGCCAGCTCCTGACTTGAAATTGAAATGACAGGATGAAATACTAGATATTAAACAAAAGTCCCTAAACAATGGGACAAAACTTTCACACTATTAACACTAAGGAGCACATGATTGCCAATTTATATGCGACGGGGAGTCTTGCGCTTGCGCGGATGCTTGCTTTCTTGGGCCAGCTCTGAGGTGTGCATCTAGTCCATTCCCAAATCCCTCTCCATGAGCTCTGCTTGCGCGTGCTGGCTGCTCTTACTGATTGAGTGAGGGACTGATGGCTTCCATTTTGTCGGGATGCGATGGTTGTAGATGTAGGACATGGAGGCGTGGTGGGCTTTTTTTTCTCCCTCAAGCCCTTTAGGTACCACGATCCTTTTGCGATGGCACTTGTCCCAGGTTTCCTCAGCAATAGAAATTTCGATTGCGTAGTCACGGCTTGTGTTGAAAAGAACTGGAGGGATCATCCTCTTGAAAGGCGGTGGGATCTCCTGGAGGGCTCCATATTGTCGTGCTACTCGATACGGGTAATAGGGAATGGCGCCGGTGAGGCCGAGTAATGGAATTGGGCGGGTGCGTATGAAAGCAAAGCGAGCTCTCTTTTCATGGAACCAACCAGCACACCATTGGAATGCCTCAGGAGCTGGGTCTTTTAGGAAGTTTACCCAATTTAAACAGCTTTGATTGGGAATGTATGGTCCTAGAACTATAAATTTTTGTAACGGATTTTCGAAAGCATTTGTTTCAGACGATCACATGAAGTCTCGAAATTCGCTTAGGTGAGAAAAGAACCAGACTTGTAAAATTTCAGGAGAGGCTCGCATGATTTTCTCCGAGTTGTCTTTAAAACGATTAAAGGACAAGAATGTTTCAGTTAAAATCATGTTGACATAATTGCCCCCTCTCAAGATTTGATCAACTATCCATGCCATCTTAGGACTTATGGCATTTCTTTGATGGGGGAAAACGATGAGTCCAAAAAGGCCGGGAGAAAAATCTCACTTTTTTGGGTCATAGGCTGATTTTGAAAACATGTTTTAATGAATTCTAAAGGGCATACATTATGGTTGTTTTCAAGAATTTGCTTCATGACATGGATTTCAGTTCCTAAAAGTCGCACCAACCCGCGCCATGGGAGGGCACCTGTTGATGGTTTGACGAGCTTTTTCTCAAGAGGCATTCCCGGTGATGATGCTTTGTATTCTTCCCGGGGTTGGGGTTAGCTCAAACCTACCGAATATAAAAGTAACCGTCTTCGGGCACCAGAAATGTGCCATGGCTTGTATGACTTCAGGGCGAATAGTGATTTGGATCAACAATATGAGATGACCGACTTTGGCCTTCACACGCTCTTGGGCAAACTGATCTAATTGACCCCACCATCTGAAGAGCTCTGCCTTAGGAGTAGGAATGAACTGTATATCGTCTTTCCCCATCGCATATAAACTGGGATTTGAAAAGCTTATCCTAAATTGCCATGGGCCAAATAAAAAGACTGAGTAAAAGTAAAGAAATTACTTTTGCTTTTTAAAGAAAAATGGCAAGCACAAAGACATGCGCGTGAGACGTGCGGCTCGATTTCTAACTCAGAAGGCTTGATGAAATTAAAAGGGTTTCCGCCCGTCGCAGTCTCGCGTTAGCAGCATACCCCCTTAACCTCGGCTAAGAAATTCGGGGAAAAGAAAGGCAACCTCTACATCGCAGTCTCGCGTTCGAGGTCGTATCTTTCTTAACACCATCTTAGAAATCTATGGCGGCCCAAGTCCGGCGGCCGGGTTGTGTGTGCCATGTGTAGTGTTTAAAACAATAAAGCATGCACAACAGTTTATCATCACAAAAACATTTTATTTTAATAGAATAAAAAAACTTTAAGCTATTACCTTGCATAAGAAAAAAAACCAAGTTAGCAAAGCATTTAAACAAAGATAAAATGGCCTAAGTCCTCAAAGTCCCCGGCGAGTCGCCAAGCTGTCGCGACCTCTTTTTCTCGGCGCCCGCAATCGGGTACGGGCGCCTAAGGAGGCTACGGCTCGGCTGAATTTAGTTAAGCCCGGACTCTCCCAAGTCCACCAATTCACGACTTAATGGTCTGAGTTTTTAACCCGTAAATCAATTTTTAAATTGGAGTCGCCACTAATCGATTTGGGGTGGGTTGATTAGAAACCCAAGCGAAGTATCGGGAGAAATACTCACTTCTGCGCAACCAGAGAAATTAGGATCGAGGACTTGATTACACTAGTTAATCACTAATGCCCTTTCGGTATCTAATCTTGTTTAAACCCTAAGGTTTTTGGATGTTCGAGGGATTTTCCATGCATTTTGGGAGGAAAAACATTTTTTGAGTCATTTTCTAATTTTTGGACACAAAAGGGATTTTTTTGGGGTTTTTGGTATTTTTTTTGGAAAAATACAAGTCTTTTTGGCTTTTTCATGAATTTTTGGCCTTTTTTTGAATTTTGGCATTTTTTGGAAAATATGAAATATTTTTGATTTTTTTATTTTTCGGAAAATAAAATACTTTTTAAATATTTTTAAATATTTTTGGAAAATAAATTATTTTTTGATTTTTCTCGATTTTTTTAGAAAATAAAACATTTTTCAACAATTTTTTAATATTTTTCGATTTTCTGAAATATTTATTAGAATATTAATTTATATTAAAATAATAAAACAAAATAAAACCAACCCGGGTCGGATCCGCGGTTGGGTCCGACCGGCCAAAGTGGACGAGCCGCGTTGCGGCCCGACTCGGATTTTCGCTCCCCTTTTTTTAAAAAAAAAATTAAAACGATGCCGTGGCGGGCGTTTGGGGACACCCGCCCGGCCCAACGTCCCGGCTCCACGACCCGCTCGATTCGCAACCCGATTCCTTCGGAACCCTACCCGACCCGGATCCGGCACACGACCCGACTCGCAGCCCCCCTCGGATCACAAACCCTACCCGATTTTCCAGGTCCGGATCCAATTCGCGACCGGAAAATCGCAAACCCTAGGGTTTGCGAATCCGCGGCGCCGGGAGGAGACCGACGACGACGATGGCCACAGCGGTGATGGCGACGACGATGGGAACCATGACGACGGCGACGCCGATAGAATGGGGTTGCGATGGGCCCGACGGCGACGGTTTTTACCTTTTCTTGAACGGAGGCGATGACGGCGACGACAGGGAGTTGATCTACGACGGTGGCGGCCATGGCGAGGGCGGGATGGCGAAGATTGCGGCGGACGACGACGGCGTCGGTGGGTCCTGGACGGTCAAATCCGACCAGATCCGACACCGAGTTACCTTCTCTCTCCCTCGGGCTTGCCCTTCAAGCTCCCCGAAGTCTCTCGGGGACCCCTCCGAGCTCACCACGCCATGGCCGGCCGTAACTCGAGCTCCCGAAGTCTCTCGGGGACCCCAAGCCTCGGCTGGCCTTTCTCTCTCTACCTCTCCTTCGGATCTAGGCTTACTCGTCTTCGCCTCCCCTTCGAAGTCTCTTAGCGGAAGCTCGAAGCTTTGCAGCCTTCGATCGTTCTCGGCGTCCTCCTCAACGACGGAAACGGGGGCCTATTTATAGGCGAGGGGCAGTTGGTCGATGGAGCTTCGACCGCCGGTCCCCGTGCGCTAAGCGGCCTCCACCGGCTGAACCGGCGTCCCATCCGCCACCTGTCCGCCAGCTGCCCCCACGCGCGTCGCCGTCCGTCCGCTCATCCGGCGACGCGCCTCTCGCGCGTGCACTGCGAGGGCGAGACGGAGGAAGAAGATGACCGGATGGGCCGGGCCGAGGCGAAATGGGCCTCTCGAGCCCATGTGAGGGCTGTTTTCTTTTTCTATTTTGTTTCTTTTCCGTTTTTTCTTTGTTTATTTATTATCCGAAAAAAAAGATAAAATAAAAAATAAAAACAAAAGTAAAACCTAATTAATTAAAATGAAATTTTAGGCGTCAACACTCATGACCTATTGGAAATGTATTAATAAAATATGTTGAGCACGAGATGAGAATCGTGGCTTGACCCGTTACTTTTGAGCACTGACCTAAGTCAAACCCGGATCGGATGAAACTATTAAAAAAATATCCACCTTGTAGTATTTGCAAGAAAGCTATCCATTCGGAGAAAGATCGTTGATTTAGAAATAAACCACAAAGTTGCTTTTGTAAAAGATATGACCACATAAAAAAAAGATTGTCTTTCGAAAGCAAGTTATCAAACCAGCTATGTTGAAGGAAAAGAAAGTGAAGACAATACATTCTACACATTCCAAGCAAAAAATGATAAGAAAAATGATATGAGGTACATTGATTGTGGGGATGTAGCAATCATTAGGAGTGAGTGATTCCAACTTCTTTACAAGTTTCATCTTAAACTTGAACTTGGAACTTGGAACCTTTCCATTAGAATAGGTTCCTTACTTTTTGGAACCTGGCAATTACTTTGCATATCCTGAAATTTGGAGCCTACCTTGTCATAGGTTCCCACATCTAACAAGTTCCTTTTCTTTTTAAATTATTTTTCGGCCACATACATTGATTTTATTTACTAATTGGGAAAAAAATATGGTAAGAACTTACGGGCAAATACATTTGCATGTAAATTTATGAATTCATGGGTATGAATTTAATTTATTCTTGTTTACATTCAATCACAATTCATAGGTGATTTGCTCTCCTTAACAGTATGGTTTCTCATACATATTCCTAGTATGGTGATGAATATAATGTCTAATAGCTAGTACACATCACCTAAAAACTAATTATATGGCTAATACACATCACCTAAAAGCTATGTTATTGTTGATTTCATGATAAATAATGGGTCAAAAGAAAAGCTACATAATATATAGACACCCAAACCTCTAGAGTGTCAAAACTTGACAATGGAGGACACTTAAGTGCCAAAAGTTAGGAAAAGCATACTTAAACGTCAAAATCAAAGTAAAATGACTCAGTTAAGTGCCAACCACGAGAAAATCTAGCCAAAATTTTGACATGGCAATTTTTTAGGGAGACAAATACAAAACGACATCGTTTTGCATGTGATGTGGCTAGAAAAGCAAAAAACGATATCATTCTGCATGATGGCATAGCTAAATAACAAAAAAATGACGATTTTGCCTCAATTTGAATTTTAACATTAATATTAAGTAAACTAAATTTAAAACTAAATTATTAATTAAAAAAAAAGACGAAGTTGTAGGCATTGGGCGAGGATTGTACAAGCCCTCCTTGCCACCTCCCCCCATCACCGGGAAGGGCTGGCAATAGTGGGGGAAGGGTTGTCCGGCGTCATCGGGCCTTGGCTAGGGGCTAGTCACCTTGGCTAACCGACAGCAAGGGCCCACAAGCCCTCACGGGGATCTAGGGAAGGGCCACGACCCTTGCCCAACTCAAGCCAAGGGTTGGCAACCCTCGCCGAATGCTGGGGAGGGCTATGACCCCGGCCCCATATTTGGGTGAGGGCTTATGGGCCCTTGCCGCTGGTTAGCTAAGGTGACCGACCCTAGCGAAGGCTCGGCAACGTTGACCGACCCTCCCCCACCGTCACCAGCCCTTCTCGGCGATAGGAGGAGGCAACGGCGAGGGCTTGAACAACCCTCGCCCAATGCCTACTACTTCCTCTCTTTTTTCTTTTTCTTTTTTTATAAATAATTTAGTTGAATTAATATTTATATTAAAATTCAAATAAGAGACAAAATGATAACTAAATTCAAAACCTAAAAAAAAAAAAAAAAAAAAAAGATTGCAGAACGAGAAGAGCTATGCAAGCCCTCACCGCCGCCTCACCGTCGCCTCACCACCGTCACCGGGAAGGGCCAGCGGTAGGGGTAGGGTCAATCAAGTGTAAGGACTCGCCCAGATCTGGGGTGAGGGTCACGACCCTCCTCTAGATCTGACAAGGGTCGTTGGTGCTCGCCTGGCCTAGCCAAGGGTTGTTGCTAGCTAGGGGGTCATTTGGGCGAGGGCTAAGGGCCAGTGACCCCGACCAACCCTTCCCCCACCATCACCGGCCCTTCCCAACTATAGTGGGGAGGCAACGACATGGGCGATCCTTTGCCTTCTACCTCCTCCTCCTCCTTTTTTTTTTAAAATAATAATAATTATTTTAATTAAATTAATATTGATATTAAAATTCAAAAAGAGGGAAAACGATGTCATTTTGCCTCTTCTTTGTTGACTCGGCTCTACGATGAGCCACATAGACGAGTTATATTATTAAGAAATTGCCACATAGGATTTTTGACTAGAATCACCAAATTCGGTACTTAGGTATCCCAATTTTCAAAAATGTGACACTTAAGTTTATCTTTCGTAACTTTTGGCACTTAAATATCCCCATGGGCCAAGTTTTGGCACTTGCGCTATTCTTTTGTCGTAATCTATTTATTGACTCAATTTTCTTTATAAGAAACTCAAATATTTACTAGTTACTTTCTCTATTCTTGGTAGAAGTAACTCTAAAACTTTTCATGTAGGTAACTGAACAACACATAGGTAAACGAGACTCATGTTAAACACATAATAGATAAATTTAATCGCTTTTTTTAACATACTATCTGTATTTTTATTGGTTTACTAATCAAATTCGCTTTTGGTTGGATGGAAAGTGGTGGGGAGTTTGATCCTTTAAATTAACGTGAGGATTGAGAAAAACAATTCCCACAAAGATCATAGATGTATTTTCTTTTTCTCTTTTTTGCAAATTTTAAAATAACATTCCCTAATTTTCCTTAGTACATATTGCCCTTCTAAATATAAAATATGGATTATTTTCACGCAACAAAGCTAGTGGAGGAAAAATTCAAACACAAGCAACATCCATCTTGGCACGAGTATCTTTATAGGTAGTTATTAACAATCAAGACTATTCGTGGAAAGTATTTAATATGAAAAAAAATGAAGAGCCACAATTTAATTTTCAAATAATAAGGCAAAACTTAGTCAAGAAAAAATCCGTTGATATAATACAAAAGAAGAAATCAAATATTGACAAAAGAAAAATGAAATAAAATGAAATCTTTCAAATAAGATATCGTCATTATAAAAGGAAGTAAAATTAGATGACCCTGATTTTTTTTCTTGGTCCGGTTCCTAGTTCCCAGTTCAGCTCCAGTGAGAACCGGGAACCAGGAACTGACAGATCCTTAAAAAATGGAGCCGGAAAGCAGACCAGAGCACATTGAAACTTGGAACATGTGGGTTTTAGTCTACAGAATAGATGCGCAAGTGTATGTATAGTGTTGGCTGTTCACGGAAAGGAACCAGGATCAAGAGACAAGGGAACAACATGGCTTTTATTGAGTGAGAAATGGTTACAAGGCTAGGCTATGGGACTAGTTCTTAGGCTGAAGGTGTAGCCGTCCGTTAGTAGGTGTCTTCAATTGGTTTCTTTGATGCTCTTACACGAGCACCATCAAGCCTATTCACAGGCAGGTTTTACCGCTATACCGCTGCACAAGAGGGGTAAAAACACGAGGTACGCGTCTTCCTTTTTAACCTTTACACTAGGTTACTTTTATCCATTTATTTTTTTTACAAAAGCTCTGGACAACTCCACAGCGTTCAACTACCGCCTGATATTTTGTAATATTCTTCTAGATTTCTCTTGTAAATGAATCACTTCTTAATACTCCTCCTTGATCCATTTACGCGATACTCCAAGCATGCTTCTCAGCATCTCAAGTATGGCCTGTGGTAACACCTATATAAGTTTGTCCACAACTTGATCTTCAGTTTGCAATATTTAAGCTCGATCTCTCCTTTAATTTGCACTTCGCGTATAAAGTGATATTTGATGTCAATAAGTTTTGCTCTTCTATGAAAGCCTATATGTTTCTAGAATAGCGATCACAGACTTGTTATCGCAAAATATTGGAGTAGGGTTGTTTGTACTTCTCCAATGTCTTTTACTATTCTTTGAAGCCATGTTGCTTGACTAGTGGTCGTAGCAATTGCGATGTACTCTACTTCTACAATGGATTGTGCTATTGAATCTTGTTTTTGGATGCCCACGAAAACATTTTAAAGCCTAGAGTGAATGCATAGCTGATAGTTCTCTTTCTATCGTCATATGAACAATCACCGTTGGTGTAGACAATAAGCTTAGCCATTGCACTTGCCAGTACCAAATGGCATAATCTAGTTCCTTATAAGTATCTTAGAATTCTCTTGGTAGTTCCAAAGTGAATTTTACTCGAACTCTACATAAACCATGATTGTAAACTTGCCGTGCACATGATGTCTAGTTGTGTAACAATGAAATGTAACATACTGCCAATCAAACTTCTATAGAGATAACCATCAACTTTTTTTGCTCCGTCTTCCTTTTACTAGCTTTTCTTTTGTGAAGAGTGGGTCCGCAACATTTTTGCAATAATTCATCTTAAATTTCTTTGGGAGGTTCTCGACATATTTCTTTATTGAGATTAAAATTTTTATTTTGGTCGACTTTGATGCCAAGGAAGTAGTGTATCAAGCCCAAGTCTATCATCTCCAATGTTTTCATCTTTTTGTCTTTGAATTCTTGAATCATCTTCTTATTTTTGTCTCCTGGCTATTGTAGGTCTCCTTTCGCCACAAGTCCAGCCTTATGCTTCTAAATAGATCCTTTTGCATTAAGCTTCGTCTTGCAAATCCACTTGACACCAATGATTTCTTTGTCTTCAAGGCAATCGATGAGCATCTAAATTTCATTTTTCTCTATCATCTTGATTTCTTCCTCCATGACTTTTATCCAACTTCTTCTTTGGATGCCACTTCATAGTTTTCTAGTTTTAAGATGATAAAGTTACTTGTTTCATAAACTCTTCCAAGATATTTTAGAATAAAGATTATGGAGTATATTCCTCTTGCATTGCACCAAGAGAGAATGGTGGCATTGCGTCGTGAGTTGTGGAATTGATGCTTCTTCTTCTCTTTGTGTTGTTGACTCCTCATGTACTGGTAATATGTTTGGTAAGACGAAATACTTCTTCTCGATCTTCTTTTCCTCCCAGTTTCAAGCGGCATCTTGTTCCTTTTTGAGCAGGAATATGGAAATAGCATATGTAGCCAAACACCTTGAGATACTTTGTTGAAGGATTTCATCCACTCCATGCTTCCACTTGAGTTTTATTTTGAACTACTCTAGTTAGAAAACTGTTTAAGATGTATCATGAGTATCGGAATGTATATAGATTCATCCCCAGTTTGTGCATGCATATCCTTGTTGCGGTTTCCACCATATTTGAACTTTCTATATACACCCTAATCGATACTCGGTTGAACCATCCTTTGTGAAAAAAGAGTGTATCACGAGTATCAGAATGTATAGCAACTATGTAACCCGAGTAGTTTTTGGAAAATGGGAAGAAAGGAACTTCATATGCCAAACCTCTCTAGAAACAATGCGCAATTGGGCAAATTATGTATGTGTATGGGAGGAGACCATCCTAAATTAGATGCAAAAATAGGTGAAACTCTTAATAATGACATTTCAACACCGAGGATATGTAGACTTATAGCATATTCTTAACTCTTCAATTATTGAAATCATCTAGCTTCTTATCCTTTGTAGGATTCTATAGCAAGCAAAAGCTTATGGATAATTATATGAAGTGGAAGAGATCTTCAGCTATCTTGTTTGTTGTTCACTGTTGTCTAGGTGAAGCGGGGTTTGCCGACTACAATGAGGTTTTCGATCCTATGCATTGTGGAGCCATAAGCTTCATCCATATCCAGATCTTGTGGTTGTACACCAGGAGGAAGTTGCCAATCAAAACTGTGAAGAAGTTGAGCTAAAGTAATCTCAATACTGGCATTTCCAAATGTAATAGCTGGGCAGCTTCTTCGGCCTGCGCCAAATGGTATCAGCTCGAAGTCCTGTCCTTTGAAGTCAATGGTGCTATCCAAAAACCTCTCTGGTAGAAATGTTTCAGGATCAACCCACGATTGCGGATCATGACCTATTGACCAAGCGTTAACAAAGAAACGCGTTTTTGCCGAAATGCAGTATCCGTCAATGGTTATGTCCTCCATGGATTCCCTTGGGACTAACATAGGAGCAGGAGGATGCAGTCGAAATACCTCCTTGACGATAGCCTTCAAGTAAGGCAATTGATGTAGGTCGGTCTCTTGCACGTATTTTCTCTCTCAATGACGCTTCGCAGTTCCACTTGTGCTCTTTCCATGGCTTTTGGCTTCATGACAAGCTCTGTCATTGCCCAATCAAGAACTGTGAATGTTGTATCTGTTCCGCCCGTGAAAAATCCTGCAAGATGCATGGGCTACGTATTAGAGATATTTTCGAGCAAGTCAATGTGCTTTGTTATGCTAACTATTTTCTATATTAGAAATCATTGGGAGAGGCTCAGGCCGTGTCGGGCCTTTATGTCGGGCCTAACTTGTTGCTCAACCCTGCTCATGTCTAAAGAAAAACACACGGATAATTCTTTAGGCCAGATAGGGCTTGCCTTGGATTTAGTTGGGCTTATAACTATAAAGTCTTACTCAAACCTACTAAAAAATTGCTCTTCAAACCCATTTAGCCTAAGCAGGCGGTGGGCTTTCTAACCCACGATCAGATCTATCATCGAAAAACTTAAATGGAACTTCGAGCTAGAGGGGAGAATGAGGGCGCGTTTGGTAACGATTACATTCTTGGGAGGCGATTCGATCGAATTGATTCTTTTTATTCGTTCCCCGGGAACTGATTCTAAGCATTTTAAGCCGTTTGGTAACTGTCCAAAATTTCTGATTCTGGAATAGAATTGTGTTTGGTACCGTGTTCATTAATTCTGTTCCAAATCAATTTCTTTTAATTTTTAAATAATTTTTTTACTTTTTTCCTTTGTTTTCTTTTCTTTTTTTTTTTTTTTCATTTTTTTCTTTTCATTTTCCTTTTTTTTTCTTTTCTTTTTCTTTTTTTTTCCTTTTTCTTTTCTTTTTCTCATCTTCTTCTTCTTCTTCGGCCGGCGACCTCATCGGAGCGTCGCCGCCCTCGGCAAGGCGGGCCCTCGTCGGCCGAGCCTCGCCCGGCAGCCGGGCGAGGCTCGCCTAGCCCGCCGAGGCTCGGCCGAGCCAGATCGGCGAGCCCGAGCCCCACCGTGGCCGAGCCGACCTCGTCGGGGCCGGGCGAGGCCGGTGCCACCGGCGGGCCGGGCGAGCCTCGCCCGGCCACCGGTGGGGCCGGGCAAGCCTCGCCCGGCCACCGGTGGGGGGCTGGGCGTCGCGAGGCTCGCCCAGCCCACCTGCCCCTGGCGAGGCTCGGCCTCGCCGGTGGCCGGGCGGGCCTCGCTCGGCCCGGCGAGGCCTCGCCCGGCCCCGGCGAGGCCCGCCAGCCACCGGCGAGGCTCGGCCTCGCCCGGATCTGGGAGGCCGAGCCTCGCCGGTGGCCGGGCTTGCATCCGGCGAGCTCGCCGGACCTCGCCCTGTGCAGCGAGCCTCCGCGAGCTCGCCGGACCGGGCGGCCTGCGGCGGCGGCGGAGGTGGCGGCGGCCGGAGGTGGCGGCGGCCGGCGGTGGCGGCGGCCGGCGGTGGCGGACGGTGGCGGGCGGTGGCGGGCGATGGTGGATGGCGGTCGCGAGATGGCCGAAGGGAAGAAGAAAATTTATTGATTTTGATTCTCAAATTCGTTCCCGGAACAAGAATCAACTTTTTTTTGATTCTTGATTCTATTCCCAATCTGTTCCCGGGAACAAAAAATTTACCAAACGCGATTCTAGGCCGAAACTGATTCCGGGAACAAAGAATCAGAATTTGGCACTGTTGGGATGGTTACCAAACAGACCCTGATTCACCGACCAGGAGAAGGGCTTTGATGTTAGGCCTTGTAAGGGGCATATCACCGTAACCGTTCTTCTCGATATCGATCAGAACATCCACAATATCCTTATGCGCCTCCGTAGCTTTGCTTTCATTCGAATGTTCGCTCAGTATCTCGTCAAAAAGACGATCGAAGCGCTTAAAGGCGTGTTGAAGTCTAGCCTTCATCCCGGTCAGGCTATGAACGAATTCCAAGGAAGGAAAGAAATCTCCTATGCTGAATCCCGCAAGCAGCTCCTGAAACTCCTCCAGCATGCTCTGGAACCCATGCTTATCGTAGTCCCCTCCTGCTGAAAAGTCCCTCCCAAAAGCACTCCGGCAAAGCACGTTATTCGTATACAACGCCAGTAATTTAGATAGATTTATGGTGCCTGGACAGGACTCTGCCACCCTGTGAACTAAACGGGCAACTTCTTCCTTCCTCAGATGACTAAATGACTGAACCCTTCTCACGCTAAGCAATTCAAGTATGCAGATTTTCCTTATGTGCCTCCAATAAGTGCCACAGGGAGAGAAGGCCATGTCCGTGCAGTTGTAAAACAAGTGCTTGGCAGAGAAGATTTGAGGGCGGTTCGCAAGCACTAGGTCGTGGGTTTTCATCACCTCCTTGGCCATCGCGGCCGAGGAAACAACTATGGTCGGGACTTTGCCGAGCTGCAAGTACATGATCGGCCCGCACTTCATGGCGAGGCGATGGAGAGATCTGTGTGGCGGTTTGCCAAGCTGGTGGAGATTGCCAATGATAGGCAACTTGGGAGGGCCCGGTGGGAGGTTGCTTCTTTTGTTCCTAGACTTTCTCTTCCCGAGAACTATCAGAAAAGCTGCTAGGACCAAGCATGTTGGGAGAAACAGATACTGAAGGAGAATCATTGCAAGGTATGTGATATTGCTAAACTGTACTTCTTATTTGATTCCTACATATTGCTATATATGGAAGTCACTGAAACGATCTATCTGCTTTGCTGACCATTTGTGTTAGAAAAATGCTGAGCTGACCGTCTCCATCAAGTGACGGAGTGACGGTCAGCGTTAGGACTGCTCACTTTGTGAGGAAACCGGTTGACTTTTCAACCGGTTTCCTCTTACCCAATTTGTTTATTTTTTATTTTTTTATTGCAAGGGTAAATTGAAAAAAATCCTAAGAGAGCCCACACAATCAATTTTCATGAATATGATGAAAAAATAAATTAGATACTAAAATATAAATATTATAAATAAAAACATTGTCACCTACTAAAGAGAAATTGTTGATGCCATTATATAGATCTATTAAATATAAAAGATGAAAAAACACTTGAGCTAAGATTGATTTTATAATGCTTTAGGCCAGTAGAAGTGTCAGAACTTGGCACGGGGGATATTTAAGTACCAAAAGTTACGAAAGGTACAAATAAGTGTCACTTTTTTTTTTTTTTTTAAATTGAGACATTTGAGTGCTAAGTCTGGCGAAGGCTTCTAGAAATCCTCACGACATTTTTAATAATATAACTCACTTACATGACTCACCGGATAGTTAAGTCTGCACGGAAGAGCCAAAACAACGTCATTTTGCCTCTTATATGAATTTTAATATAAATATTAATTAAATTACTTTAAAAAAAAAAAAAAAGATGCCGAAGGCGTTGGGCGGGTCTATGTAAACCCAAGGGCCGGTGACTGTGGGGAGGCAGCGACGAGGGCTTGCACAACCCTTGCCCAACGCCTTTTGCAACTTCTTCTTCTTCCTTTTTAAAAATAAAAATAATAATCTAGTTGTAAATTTAATTTAATTAACATTCATATGAAAATTCAAATCCAAGATAAAACGACATCGTTTTTTGCTTATCTAGTCACGCTAGGATGCAAAATGACATTTTCAACTTATGTAGCTAAGTCATGTCTCGCCAGAAAAATGTCACGTCAACATTTTGGTCGGATTTTCTCACCATTGATTGGTACTTAACTTATCAATTTTGCTTCAATTTTTATACTTAAGTGTACATTTCCACATGCGTCTTGTTTTAGGCCTAACACATCTTCATCTATGAGATTTGGATCAATTGAGTAAATTTTCTTCTCTACTAATTCATTATTCTTATTTTGTCATTTTCTTTACTTCATTTTCTTTATGCATAATCGATATTGACAATATTCATTTTAAGTCACCGGAGAGTCCTTCTAAAGCAATTTGATTTTGGGGAAAAGATTGAGAAGCCAATCGTGATTTTGTTAATAATTACGAAGCCAACATCTCAAGTGTTTTTTTTATCTTTTAAATTTAATAGATTTATATAATAACATTAACGATTTTTTTAGTAGGTGATGATATTTTTTTACTTGTAATTATTTATATTTTAATTTTTAATTTATTTTTTCATCATATTCACAAAAATTGATTGTGTGGGCCCTCTTAGGATTTATCTCTCAATTTAAGCTTGCAATACAAAAACATAAAAAAAAATTTAGGGAAATTTTCAAATAAGGACCTACAGTGCCATCATTTTCTCAAAAGAAGACCTGAAGTAAACTTTGTCTCAAATAAGGACCCAAAATGCCTTCATTTTCTCAAAAGAGGACCTGGAGTGGAGTTTGTGTTAAATAAGGACCCAAAGTGATCATTTAGTCTCAAAGAAAAACCTCATCTGTCGGCCGATGAATAAATGCATCTCCGATGCATATTTTGGTAGCCTAATTACAGATATTTTTGTCCATTTTTTTTTTTTAAAATTTTCAGTTGTCTTGTTCTTTACTATTATTATTTTTTGGGTCAATAGTGGCATTGTTCATCATTTTCTTCATCCCTTGTTCGCCTTTTTTCTCAAGAACATTGGACTTGGGAAGGGCCAGTGAGAGCTGGCCGTTGGTGAGGGTCAATGAGGGTTGGATGCCCATCATCGGTAGTAGGTGAGGGCCACCAAGCCCTCGCCGGCCGTGGGCGAGGGCTTGTAGGCTAATCCTCACCAGATCTAGCGAGAGTGGCCTCAGTTGCGGCTAGCTACAGGTGAGGGCTTGCAAGCCCTCGTTGGCCCTTATTAGTGGCTGGTGAGATGGGCCAGCCCTCGCCCAAGGCCGGCGAGGGGTGACCTCGCTGATGGTCGTGAGGGGCGACCTCCCCCACCTTCACTCGGCTACTCCACCAACAACCTTGTCTTCTGCTAGGACTACGATTGGGATGCCTTTTTCGGCATCCATTCCTCCCACCAACGTTGCTTTCTTCATCCATTCCTCCCACCACCGCTTCTAGATCGACGACTTTTTCGGCTACCCCTTTTTCCCTCAAGGACCTTCTTGTAGGGCCTCGATTTGGACGGCCCCCTCCCCCATGGCCAGTGAGGGCTCGATGGCCCTTGCCCGCTGTCAGCAATAGGCATGGAGCCTTCACTCGCTACCAGCGATGGGCGTCGAGCCCTCGCCGGCCCTTACCAACGGCTGGTGCTCGCTAGCCTTTCCCCAAGTTCGGTATTCTTGATCTAGGCAAGAAGAAATGAACAGGGGGACGAAGAAGATGATGAATAGGGCAACCAAAAATGAGAAAAAAAAAAGATGAAAATACCGTAATCAAGCCCTTTGGAATATACATTAAAGATATATCTATTCACCGGCCGGCGAGTGAGGTCCTTCTTTGAGATTAAATGACTACTTTTGGTCATTCTTTGAGACAAACTTCACTTCAGGTCCTCTTTTGAGAAAATGATGACACTTTGAGTCCTTATTTGAGACAAACTTCACTTCAGGTCATCTTTTGAGAAAATGATGGCGCTCACGGTCCTTATTTGAAATTTTCCCAAAATTTAAAAGAATCGGATGAGATGAGACTAGTTGGAAAAGTCAACTAGTTTCATCACAACATGAGCGGCCATTAGTTGACCATCACTCCTTCATTGGATGAAGGACGGTTAGCTAAGCCACATTCATGAATATATATTGTCCAATATCTTTTATTTAAGAAAAATGCTTAGTTAACCGTCTCCATCAAGTGACGAAGTGACAGGCAGCAATAGGACCACTCATTTTGTGAGGAAACCGGTTGACTTTTTCAACTAGTTTCCTCTCACCCAATTTTTTTATTTTTTATTTTTATTTTTTTCTATTGCAAGCATAAATTGAGAAATAAAATCCTGAGAGTGCCCACATAATCAATTTTCTTGAATATGATTAAAAAAAAATTAATTAGTATTATCACCTACTAAAAGACATCATTAATGTCATTATTTAGATCTATTAAATTTAAAAGATGAAACAACACTCGAGACTAAGATTGATTTTGTAATATTTTAGGTC
The DNA here is from genome assembly GCF_016545825.1 of Eucalyptus grandis. Lineage (NCBI taxonomy): Eukaryota > Viridiplantae > Streptophyta > Magnoliopsida > Myrtales > Myrtaceae > Eucalyptus > Eucalyptus grandis. The sequence continues at coordinate 1,648,257 of NC_052613.1, forward strand.
GGTAGAAGTATCATAGAAGTGACAAAACTTGGCACACGGGAATACTTAAGTGCCAAAAAGTTATGAAAGACACACATAAGTATCACTTTTTTTTTTTTTTTTAAATTTAGACATTTGAGTGTCAAGTCTAGCAAAGGCTCTCGGAAATACTAGAGCCAAAACAACGTCATTTTACCTCTTATTTGAATTTTAATATAAATATTAATTAAATTAAATTCAAAACTTTAAAAAAAAAAAAAAATAGTTGTAGATGGCATTGTGTGAGGGCTGTGCAACCCAAGGGCCAATGATGGCAGGGAGGCAACAGCGAGGGCTTGTACAACCCTTGCCTAATGCTTTCTGCACCTTCTTCTTCTTCCTTCTTTTAATAAATAATTTAGTTATAAATTTAATATTATTAATATTTATATTTATATTCAAATTCAAATCCAAGGCAAAACGACGTCATTTTGCTTATTTAGCTACCTCAACATGCAAACTGACATCGTTTTTTACTTATGTAGCCATGTCACATCTCGCTAGAAAAACGCCACGTCAGCATTTTGGTGGAATTTTCTCGCCGTTCGTACTTAACTAATATATTTTACTCTAATTTTGACACTTAACTGTATATTTCATACCTTTTAGCACTTAAGTGTCCCATGTGCCAAGTTTTGGCACTCCAGATGTTCGCATCTCAATTTAGGCTTAACACATCTTCATCTACGAGATTTCGGTGTTCATGTCAATGCCGGGAAGCTAAATTTAGCTGGATTGACTAAATTGGTACAAATGTGAAAATGTTTAGGGCTAAATTGGTCTAATTGAAAGGTTTAGAAGTGAATTGGTACTAATATAATAGGTTTATGATTTTTTATGATTTTTTTGAAACTTTTCCCCAAAAATGCTGACATAGCATTATCTAAATTAAAAAAAAAAAGGCACATGGGAGTGACTTTATCATTACATTAACATAATGTCGCCATTCTCGGCTAGTAACTTTAATGAGCAAAAATCAAAATTAAGGAACTTAGATGCATGATCCAAAAGTTGTTACACTAAATTAAGTGCCGTATAAATTCAAAACTTTTAGCATACTTTTCCAACCTTTAGTGAGATTACAGGTCCATCTCAAATTATTTTTTAGCCTTTGAAGATAAATGAGTGTTCCTGTATTTGCAAGTAGATGATGTGAACTCGATTGCACGCTACATGGATGGAGACAGAAAGAGTCGAATTCTTTTTTTCGAATGATTTAGGGAGAAGATTATGCTAGTGCTGGGCAAAATTTTCCTTCCAAGGGACCACTGATCCATAGACATTTGGCTTTTGGCAATCAGTCTAACTTGGAAAGAGGGGTGATATCAACTGATAGCTTTGCTTCCGACCGGTTCCTCCAATATTCCGCCTTTGATCGGGATAGCTAATTGTCCCGTCACTCTGACTTTTTATCGACGATGACAACAACGGTGACAGACAGTTTTGTTCTTTTCAAAACTCCAGGGCCCTTGGCATACGCTCCTCTAATCGATAAGAAAAGTTGCAAATCCACTACATCATCCGAATCATCTTATTCTCAACTCGATGGATATCCCTCTTCCGCTTGAAACGGGAAAAAGAGGGCTAGACAACATTAGACCCTCCCAGAAAAGTTTCCGCACGTATCTTATTAATCTCAAAGGTCAAAAACCTATAACTCCAAGATCTTTCGAGGAAGTCACGACGGTGGGAGCATCGGCTGTGCATCACCTTATCACTACATTCAAAGGAACTATTCCAATAACTAGAGCTCATAAAACTAGGAAAATATAAAGCATACCTCAAATGGATGCATGACAACAGTTTTGTTCCCCAAAGAGAGTATAAGGAAGGAAATAACAAAAAAAGTAGCTCAATCCCTAAAACGTTTCCAAGAGCATATATAATGTCACGTCTCGACCCTTCGAACACATGCCCATCCTTGCCGGTCGATATAATAGCGATGTCTTAGGACGCATTGCTAACCCATTCTATTTTAGTATGCATGTGGAAGCATATAAATAATCCACAAACAATAAAACAATGAAATAGGAAAGCATTGCCAACTTTTTCAAACCAAAACTAACCTTTTATAAACACACAGGTTTATTTGCAACATCAGGTCGCTTACAAAAATATTAGCTTAATCAAAAAGGGATTGTCCTATGACTAACAAGTCAAACAGATTTGCCAATTATGTTTCTTTCACTTCCCCAAACTCTAGGACTTCAAGTCTTCCACGACCACCGTCTAGGGACTTGAAAATGTTATCCCACAATGAGGTGAGATGATGTCTTAGCGAGTTCTACTCCCTAAGACCCGATTAGGAAGAAAATATGCCCTAGGGGCACGAGTCGGAGGGCTTACCTTGGCTTCCGTTCCTCCCTGCAAGTCAGTTCAATTCATAAATACTGACATGTACATCATCCACTCAATTCAATCAAATCGAATCATCGATCAATCGACTCAATCGATTACATGTCATCAAGACCATCACATGGTCATTTCAATTATTCAATCTCAAATACTCACTCATAGCTCAACGAGCATAGCCTATCAAATTCTTGGCTATAAATCTCCGTCCAATGGACACAACCTATCTTTAGGTAGTAATCACGGCCTCATGAGCGCAACCTTTAATAGGTGGCAGATCTCGGTCATATTAGGCACGATCTCGATTAGGTGGTGAATCATGGCTCGATGGGCACGACCTTTAATAAGTGGCAAATCACGGTCTAATGGGCACAACCGATTCCAATTCGATGGCGAATCTCGGCCTAACTAGCATGGCTATACTTTTGTGGCTTTCTATGTCCACTCACAACCTTTCATAATTATTTCCCACTCAAACAATGACATTCTCCAAATTTGGGATAATTTCCTTATAATCGCCAATTCACTCAATTTTCACAAACCAGTACTCAATTAAATAAACAGACTACACCACAATAACCAGCATAAAATTTCGGTCATCGACTATCCCAGCCTAATTTTCAGAAAATAAGTAAATAAGTAAATAATTATGGAAAATATTAAATAAATGCAATAAATCCAACTTAGGCCTGTTATAGCTTAATTGGAAGCTGAGACGAGCTTGGAAATTTCCCGAGACTTGTTCAATAAATACTAGCGCGAGGCTACTTGCTAATGTCACTAACTAACCACCTAACATGCATTAGCAGATAATTAAATTAACTAATCTAATCTAATATATTCACCTAAACCATGCTTAATTAATCTAATTAACCCCTAAGCATAATTAACCTACTAAGCGAGGATTAGTGAGTGAACTCACTTGTTTAAATGCAAACCGTGAGGGCCATGCGACAACGGCCTCATTTCGAATTTTCGGCGGCGTCAACGGACACTCGGGCCGGGCCTAAAAGCCTTGCAAGCCCACAAAAATTTCTGGGCTTAGACTTGGGCTTGGGCCTACTTCTTGGGCTTCAAAACTAGGTTGGACTTGGGCTAAAATCCAACGGGCTAAGCTAGAATGGAAGTTAGGCTGAGCTGAAAATAGAAACTTGCCGGGCTTCGCTGGCTTCTTGGGCTGCTGGGCCGAACAACAAAAGAATAAGCTAGACTGGGCTTGAAGAAGATGCGTGGCCTGGAGATGCTGGAATTTGCTGGGCTGCTCGCTCACTTGGGCTGAACAAAGAAGCAGGTGGGCTAACCGATCCATGAGCGACGATAGGGGCTGCTGAAGACCACACGGAGGAGAAACGGACAAAAGCAGCTGCTGGCGAAGAACGTCCGTGGAGATGGGGCTTCGTTGGTGAAGGCGTGTAGCTGAGGGAGATGCACGTGGCTTCGTTGGAGAGAGGAACGGTGGAAGTTGCTGGCTGTGGACGTGGCTGGCGTGGCTTCGGCAGGAGGTGAGAGAGTCAACAAACTTGCTGGAGCTGACCGAAGAAGCTGGAAAACGGGCAGGTGGCAGCGGCTAAACATGAGCTGATTCGATGGTCTTCGAAAACGTGGGCGTGAGTGAGTGGATGCAGGGAAAAAGCATGGAGATGCTGGGCTGCAGATTTGTCGATTGTGGGCTGACGGTGGAAGGAAGAGAAGCGAAGGTGGCGTTGATGAAGTGAAGCTCGAAAGAGAGGGGGCTAGTGGACATCAAGGCAGAAGTTGAGACAGAAAGAAATCAAAATGAAGAGAAGCCGTGTAGAAGATGGGGACGGAGGAGGCTACGCACAAAGGAGAGGGGGGTAGAGTGGATGAGCGTGTTCAACAAGCTTGGAAGGGCTTAAAGTCAAACAATTTTATCTCTTCAATTAAAGCCTTTGTTCCCTATTTCTTTCCAATAATATAAGTCCATAATAAGTCAATCTTGATGCAAATAATGCACCCCCCAACCAAAGCTCCGAATTTCACCAATTTAATTTCAATTTCTTCACTCAATTCCCCAAATTGAGGTCCAATTTCGATGAAGAAAAATCTTGAACAATTCTCTGTAAATCCCTGCACTCAAAGGCTCGGCTTGGAAGTCCAAATTTCCTTTAATTTGGTCCATCCGAATTTCCGTTAATTTTCATGAACGTCCGAAACGATTTTTTGTAAAAATCTCGGAATCTCTGAAAAATTTTGGATGATGAGTCGACGTTCCTAAAATAGATCATGACACCATAGAACTTTCAATTTCTGAAATCGAGTTCAAATTTGCGGTTAATTTCAATCCGGCGTGCTTTTAGCATGACCTAGTCTACCGGGTAACTTTTAGGAATTTTCAGTGCAATTGAACCGTGATCAATTTATCTCGAGTCACATTGTACATCTTCGACACATTGGCGACTCTCGATTATCGTAAAAATCTTGAGGTTTCAATTATGGGCACCGGGTACCAAAACGATAGAAAAATCGGTCTAGTGCCGATCAACGAGTATTTTGCAATCATGTGGAATCACCCACACTCTGATCATATATCTCAGTCAAATTGACCTATCTTCGGTCTCTAATCGATTTTGATAGTGTCGTAATGACCCTTGCAGACTAACACGGTCAAGCAGTCGATTCATAGTCGAATTCTCAAGTCCATTACATTTAGATTCCTTAATTGCTTCTCCATATAGTCCAATTATCTCGTGAGAGATCAGCTCAAAGAATAGTACTATTGGCGCGTCAATGAAAGGCCCAATTTATTTAATCGAAAACAAATTCTAAAAATTCAAGTTGTCACATATAATCAAGCCAAAATTTCCCCTATTGATTGCCAAAACATGAATCTTCAGACTGGATATCATAGTAGAGCTTGGTTATAAGTGTTACGGAAAACAAGTGATCGAACAATAAAATAGACAGAAAAAGAAAATATATCGGACACGAGATTTACGTGATTCGGTTATAGAGAGCTATGTCCATAGGGAGAGAAGCAACAAATAGATCAAGTGATACAAGTAAATTACATATTTAATTACATATTTATGTTATTCAAACACTCGGGGTTTCCCAAGTCCCAATTATACCCAATGATGCATGCAGTGTTTAGTTTTGAAATTCCTCACGAAATAATATTTTAATCTCACAAAGGAATTACACATCTTATCACAAGATTTCACGACTACAAACACTAATCTTCCTTAGATGTAATTCACGAACAAACCCACGAAGATAACCCGCTACCCAAGCACTCGATACGAGGTTTCAACAACCTCTGACAATGGCGTGCGCTCTTGCGACGGACGAACAGCCCATATATATATGTGCGTATGTCTCATTCTCAACAAAAGGCACACTTGTTGACTGCCTCCAACGTGGAAAAGAATCCCATGCAATCCGAAGTAAATTTGGTCAACAAAGTCAATAGAAAACAACTATTTCTTCACTGACTGCAATTGACAGAAGAAAATCCAAAGTCCAAATCTCCTTTGAATCCTTCTTGGCAATACCAATTAGGAAATCATTATCTATAATTTCCTTTTACACTTTCTTCCATCCCAACTATAATTCACCAAAAGAAGTTAACTTTGCTCAATTTTGGATGTCTGCACAATATCAATTCGGAATATTCAAACTTTCGCATTTGGGACAAACTCGAGATATATTTTAACAATAAGCTTCATATTTGAAATGGAATTATATGTGTATTTTATGTGCTGATTTCAGAAGCTAGCATGTCTTAAAATGCTCGAGATTATGTATTTGCCGACCAAGTACATGACATATTCTTAACTATAGAACTGTAGATCACAGATAGCGTGCTTCAGTAACAAGCAAAAGGTGATTGATTACTAAGTCGGAGAGAAGATTTTTAGCCAGCTTGTTCGCTCGTCTCTGCTGTCGTCTAGGAGAAGTGGGGTTTGGCTACAACCGTGAGGTTGGCAATTCTGTGCATTGTGATGCCAAAAACTTCGGTCATATCCAAATCCTTAGGCTGGGTCCCATGATGAAGCTCCCAATCGAAACTGTGAAGAAGTTGAGCTAAAGCAAGCTCAACACTGGCAGTTCCAAATGCAATAGCCGGGCAGCTCCTCCTACCAGCACCGAAGGGTATCAGCTCAAAATCCTGCCCTTTGAAGTCAATGTTGCTATTTTCATTAAGGAATCTTTCCGGTCGAAACGATTGTGGATCGACCCAGGATTCTGGGTCCCGCCCAATTGACCAAGCATTGACGAAGAAACGGGTTTTTGCTGGGATGGAGTACCCATCAATGGTTACGTCCTCCATAGATTCTCTGGGGCCTAACACTGGAGCAGGAGGGTGCAACCGGAATATCTCCTTAATGACAGCCTTCAAGTATGGCAGATGAGGTAGGTCAGTTTCTTGCACGGATTTTCTCTCTCCAAGGACGCTTCGTACTTCGGCTTGTGCTCTTTCCATGGCTTTTTGATTGATGACAAGTTCTGTCATTCCCCAATCAAGGGTTATGAATGTTGTATCAGTTCCTGCTGCAAACATATCCTGCAAAATCCATATGCTACGTATGAGAGGTTTCTTCCTGCTAAGGGATCTGCATGGCTATACAAGTGTATTGCTATTATAAAATACTGAACCAGAGGGAAGAATGATTCACAAACCAGGATGATGGCTTTAACATTGTCCCTGGTGAGAGGCATTTCACCACAACCGTTCTTCTGTATATCAAGTAAAACATCCACAAGATACTTGTGCAGCTCCGTAGCTTTATTTTCTTCCTGATGCTCTCTCAGTATCACATTGAAAAGATCATCAAAGCGCCGAAACGTGTGCTCAAGTCTGGATTTCATCCCGGTCAGGCTATGGATGAATTCCATTGAAGGAAAGAAATCTCCTATACTGAATCCTCCGAGCAACTCCCGAATGTCCTCCATCATCTTTTGAAACCCATGCCTGTCGTAGTCCCCTCCTGCCGAAAAATTCCTCCCAAAAGCTACCCCACAGAGAACATCATTTGCATATAAACCAAGCAGCTTAGTTAGATTTGTGGTGCCTGGATAAGACTCTGTAATCCGGTCAACTAACCGAGCAACTTCTTCTACCCTGACATGACTGTATGACTGAACCCGTTTTGCACTAAGCAGTTCAAGTACGCAGATTTTTCTTATATGCCTCCAATAAGCACCATAGGGGAGAAGACCATGTCAGTGCAGTCATAGAACAAGCGTTTGGCAGAGAAAATCTGAGGACGGCTCGAAAGTGCGAGGTCGTGGGTTTCATTACCTCCTTCGCCATTTTAGCTGAGGAAACAACTATGGTTGGGATTTCACCAAGCTGTAAGAAGATGATCGGGCCGTAAGTTCTCGCAAGGTGGTGGAGGGATATGTGTGGCAATTTGCTTAGCTGATGGAGATTGCCGAGAATCGGTAACTTGGGAGGGCTTGGTGGGAGGTTGTACTTCCTTTTCCTAAATTTTTTCTTTGAGAGAACTGCAATCACAGCCATTATTACCAAGGTTGAGAGAAACAGATGCTGAAGGAGAGCCATTTCCTGTTGTGAATATTGATGGCAAGTGAATTGGACAAAATAGCTGAATGGAAGGAAAGGAAATTGACAGAGCAGCACGAAATTCCACTATAGAAACAAGCGATAAACAAAAATTACAATCACTTGAGCACTCAAACACTCTCTCGATATTTCATAACCCCTAATTACGCCTAATAACTCACATAGTGTTTGCCCCTCACAATTCCTAAAATCTCAATCAAGGAATTAAACAAATTCTAACCACAATCACTCAAGTGTAATAAGAGATAAGAAAATCTCTTTCAAGCAGAACTCTTTGCACAATCCTCTTTATGTAGTCTCAGAATTCTCTCTCTAGCCACCAAGGACTTGGCTCCCCTTCGTTCCCTCTCTCCCCCTTTTATAAGAATAAAAGTTGCCAGGAGACAAATCAAGCCGCAACTTCGGCGCCTCCCACATTAATTCTCCTAGATGTGCATCGAGGGAAATGATTACCTTTGATTTCCTCCTCTTTCACATTCACATGACCTTTGACAAAGTAGACAAAGGGCAAGAAGGGAACACATGTTAATGCAACGTGGGCCACTTTCCTCTTCCCTCCATTCATTTGATGCATGGGCGCATGGCTTGAAGATGGACATCTGTTGACACCCAAAGTTGATTTGATTATCAGTATACATGCACTTGGAACAAAGGTGAGAAATATGTAGCATATGGACAAAAATAAGCGAGATTCGCGTGCACAATGCACAAATATCATCTTTTATATATTGCGCCATCAACAAAGTAGACAAAGGGCAAGAAGGGAACACATGTTAATGCAACGTGGTCCACTTTCCTCTTCCCTCCATTCATTTGATGCATGGGCGCATGGCTTGAAGATGGACATCTGTTGACACCCAAAGTTGATTTGATTATCAGTATACATGCACTTGGCACAAAGGTGAGAAATATGTAGCATATGGACAAAAATAAGCGAGATTCGAGTGCACAATGCACAAATATCATCTTTTATATATTGCGCCATCAACAAAGTAAACAAAGGGCAAGAAGGGAACACATGTTAATGAACGTGGGCCACTTTCCTCTTCCCTCCATTCATTTGATGCATGGGCGCATGGCTTGAAGATGGACATCTGTTGACACCCAAAGTTGATTTGATTATCAGTATACATGCACTTGGCACAAGGTGAGAAATATGTAGCATATGGACAAAAATAAGCGAGATTCGCGTGCACAATGCACAAATATCATCTTTTATATATTGCGCCATCAACAAAGTAGACAAAGGGCAAGAAGGGAACACATGTTAATGCAACGTGGGCCACTTTCCTCTTCCCTCCATTCATTTGATGCATGGGCGCATGGCTTGAAGATGGACATCTGTTGACACCCAAAGTTGATTTTGATTATCAGTATACATGCACTTGGCACAAAGGTGAGAAATATGTAGCAAATGGACAAAAATAAGCGAGATTCGCATGCACAATGCACAAATATCATCTTTTATATATTGCGCCATCAACAAATACAAGAGCAGACATGAAGTGTCAACTCTTTTTCACAGTTACTATTCATGAGTAACTATTTATAAGGTCAAACCCAAATTAAAGTCATAAGGACACTGCCCATTGGAATACATGTCTTATATAAGCATTAAACGAAACTAAGGAGTGGCCAATAATACAATACAACGAAAAGCTAGATTGCCAATAATACAACATGGATGGCCAACTGTGGCATCCCAAAATTCAAAGCCAAGCCATAAGGTGTGTTAAAGTTCCTAATTAGGTGATAAAAATTTCATATGGCTTATGCTTTAGCCATTAGTCTTTTAATTAGATGATTTGTGCATATGTTTGGGAGAATTTAAATATGATAAATTAATAATTTATGCTTGGCCATGTACTTTATAAATTAAATTTCAATAAATGAAATGTCACAAGACTTTAGCCAAGATGAAAATTGAAATTTAAAAATATTTATAGAAGAAATTCAAAAAAAAAAAAAAAAAAAAGGAAAAAGAGGGTCAAAATTCGATTGGGCCTTAAGCCCAAGAGTGGAACTTTAATGGGCCAAGTTGGCCGGCCCATTGAAGCCCACAAGTGGGCTGCCGACCAGCCCAAGAGGAGGCCCAAGAAGTGGCCGGATGGCCCAACCCAAGCCCAAACCCAAATTCAAAAAAATTCAATATGACAAGTGGCAAAGGGGAAGGCCATGCATTGGCTGGTTTGTAGGCAAGTAATGATTGTTAATCATGAGGATTTGGGGGTATAAGAAGGGAAGAGAGAGAGAAGGTGGCCGGATTTCTTTTGGCGGAGAGAGAGGTGAGAGAGAGAGAATTCGAGAAAGAGAGGGAGAGGCCGAGAGAGGAAGGAGGTAGAGCCGAGGGGTTGTCGCCGTCCGTCCGCCGTGTGCTGCCGTGTTCGCCACCCTACGCCGTCGACCGTCCATCCTAGAGGCAAGTGTGAGTCCTATAGCTTCTCTTTCATGCTTGTATGTCGTTTGCATGTTGAGTTTTTGGATGTTAGATGAGAAAAAAACCGAAGCATGGATGAGTTGTGTGTGAATGGTGTGACTGTTCTTGCTCGGATTGTTTGAGTCAGTAACTTGTTTGAGCTTGCATGTGTGTTTAGAGTCCGATTTCGGCTTCGATTTCTCCATGAGAGTTGTAGCTAACATTTTTAACTACAAAATACTGAAATATCGTGGAAAATTATGGAGATTTAAGGGGTTAAAGTCTCATCATACGGAAACCTCAGATCTGGAGAGTTTTTACTGACCTCTTGCTGGATTCGTGATTGCATGTTGGTTTATGATGAAAATCTCACTTCGATTTCTTCATTAAAGTTGTAGGAGACATCTTAAAATACAACATAATCAAATTTTAAGTGAAATGAACAAGTATAGCCTAGTAAATCGACTAGATCTTGAAGATGATGATTCTGGTGATGTATTTCGAGATACCCGAGACTTCAAGGACCTAAATGATGACTATATTATGGTTATTTGACTTATATTTCTTCATGAAACTTATAGAGAATATCCTTATGTATAACATATCCAAATTTCAGAGGAAACGAAAGATAATAGGTAGGTGAAATCTCAATATTTCGGAGATGTGTACACTGGACGATGCGGTAATGGATCCAGAAGTTTCGTGAGGTTTTATAAAATAATATAAAAATAATCTGGCTTGAAGTTATTCATTAAAGTTGTACGAAAATGTCTTGGCTATTAGTCTGTAAAATTTCGTAATTTTTGGAGGCCGTATGGATATTTTAATCAATTTCTTCGGAAACTGTGCATTCTGGTTTTATCCGAATATTATGTGTTGTTTTGTGGAAATTGTGAAATTGTGTGAAATTCAATTTGGCCATGAATTTTGCATGAAATTGTCATCCTATTGGTTTGTTTAATGATTGCTTGAATTTTTATAATTTTGGGAATTTATAGATATTGAATTTAATATTTATTTATAAAAAAATAATAAAAAATAATAAAAATAAAATAAAATGGATTATTTTATTGGCCATGAATTCCATTGATTAATAGTTATGCATTGTTGCATGTGTGATGAGATATTGGCATATGTATGACATTGAATTGTGATGCATGTGTGAATTCTATGCCAAGTATGACTTGTTTGATGTCACGCCATATGCCATGTTAAATTGAGATCAAAATAATGGTAAATGTGGATGATGATAAGTGAGGAAGTGGTTGTGGTGGAGGATGAGGCCGGAATGTATAGAGATGCATTGCCGGATTTCCTTGGGAGATTCGGGATGCCGAAATGTGGGGGCGGAAGCCTGTCGGAGTCTTTGCCAAAGGAATGCCTCGCGATGCCGGGATTTGGGGTGCGGGATGCCCGGCCAGGGGAGTGTAAATGCCGGAAGCCACATCGGAGGTTTTTGCCCGAAGGAATGCCTCGTGATGCCGAGTTGGGATGCGAGATGCCCGAAATGTGGGGGCCGGATGCCGGTGGCTGGGAGGCTGAATCTTTGGAAGCCTCGGAGGTCTTTGCCCGGGGATGATGAAAATGATGATTTGAGGAATGGGTGATGTGGTGATCAAATTGAGAAACTAAAAGTGGAAATTAAACCATGATATGATATGCATGATGATATGCATGATGATATTGATGATGATATGTGATGTGAAATAATGATGATCACCCATGATATGATATGCATGATGATATGCATGATGATATTGATGATGATATGTGATGTGAAATAATGATGATCACCCATGATAGGGTATGCATGATGATATGATGATGATGATGATAATGATGATGATATATGATATGCACGATGACATGTGTAATGTAATGATGTCATGATGATGATGCGTGTATGATGTAATGATGCCATGATAATGATGACATGTGTAATGTGATGATGTCATGATGATGATGACATGTATGATGTAATGATGACATGATAATGATGACATGTGTAATGTGATGATGTCATGATGATGATAACATGTATGATACGATGATGATACACATGTATGTGTTATAAATTGATATGATGATGCATGATAATATGCACATGGCTTTGAGGTAAGTAATGCCTGTAATGTATGTATGAATTGCATGATGCATTGAGTTGTTATTGGATTTCCCTATCTGCTGAGTGGTTGTACTTACCCCTTTGGGGACCAACATTTTAGATTAGCAGTATGCCGCTTCCTGCCGTCACGCGGGGAGTATTTTATAGTTTATCATTCGATGTAGAGGTCGAGTGTGCTGAGATAGACTGTGCCTCTGTTCCCGAACTGACTTTTATTCGAGTACGCTGTCTAGTGATGTACGACGTAGGCCTGGTCAGGGCCTGTCATTCGGGAGTTCATATCCGTACATGTTCGTTGGGATGGAGCGTGCGAGGATGTTGCCGCCGCCACCGCCCGATGCACCGGGTTGGGTGTGAGACCCGTGCGCGACGAGTAGGAGCTGTTTCTTTTTGGGGATAGTTAGCCGACACCGATGATGGGGAATTTTGCACGTGTGATGTAGAGGTCGAGGTTTCTTTTTGAGGTTTTAGGCTAGACATAGCTGAGTCCTAGCTTTTCCTTTTTGTTGTACCGACCCAAAAGAAGTCCCATCTTGAAAATATATGTAAATAAAGTGTCGTGGCTTGTTTATAAAATTATGGTGATTAGTGGTGTGTATTTATATCATGGTTGGTAGGGGGAGAGACGTGATGTTTTAATTTGCTTCCGCTAATGAGTCGCGCTGGGACCGCTTTGTTAAAAAAAAAAAATGTGTCTACGAATTAGGACACTTCTTCAAAGCAGAAAGGTAATAAGGTGTAACATTGGCGCTGGTGACGACTTGCGAAGGGTTCGGGGTGTCACACCAACGGGTACCAATAATGCAATGTATGGTCTGCAACGTACGAGCAACAAGTACCAATAATTGAACGTACCAGCGACAAGTACCAATAATGCAACGTAAGGCTGGCAAGTTTTTTTGTTTTTTTTTCATTTGATCAGGAGATGACCATCCTGTCTCCATTGCCTTCTCACTTCTTTGGATAACATTTTTCCTGTTCCACCTTCTTCTTCTTTCATCTATGTTTTCTTATTCTGCTTGCAGAATTCCAGGTTGGAGAATCTCAAAAGGATTCGCACCTTTTTAGGATGTATTTGATTGACTTCTGAAGAAAACTTTTAGAAAAATATATGAAGGATTTTAAGTTAAGGGATCTTTTAAAAATACAAATTATGTTTGTTAAATTATAATTTGAAAGTCCATTATAAAATACATCTGAACAAAATAGTGTTTAGAGAGATTATATTTACAAAAAGTTTTTGTGATTAAAAAAAATTCATCAAATGGAAAATAAAAAATTAAGCCAACGAGGGCAGGTAACCACTAGCGAGCGAAATCTACCGCTGGTGGCCGACATTTGAGGTTGCAAGACCTTAGGCAGCCCTAAAAGACAACTTACGAGGGTTGTTGGGGGTCGGACGACCCCTGAAGACCACCGACAAGGGCCACCTAAGGTCGGGCGACCCCGACAAAGGCTGCCTAGTCATGTGACCTTAGGTGGCCCTTCACGGAGGTCGTGTGACTCAGATCTAAATCGTCGGAGGTCACATGACCCAAATCTGAGTCGCCAAAAGGTCATGCGACTTCACTACCATCTAGATCTGGGTTGCCAGAGGTCACGTGACCTTGACAAGGGTCACCTGGTCACATGACCTTTGGTGGCCCCTCTCAAAGGTCATGTGAGCCAGACTTGGGTCTTAATGATGCAACTCGTATGGGGTTGCCACAACTAGCCAAGGTTGCACGACTAGTCGATGATGGTTGCCAAGGTAGCCGCGACCTTGCCGGCCTCTCTCCATCCCATTGTCGACCCATCACAGCCACACGCAACCACGCCATGCAACTCAACGGAGAAGAAGATGAACAGTGAATCACAAGGGCAAAAACGCAAAAACAAAAAATTGAGTGGGGATAGTTTTGGAACAAAATTTTTATACTAAACCCTAGGGAGGTCTTCAGAAAATGCTAAAAGCTCAAGGCAACCTAGGACCTACCTTGGGCTTTTAGCCTTTCAAAGACAAACATTCCCTCAAGGTGGGTTTCTAAAATTTTACTAAAAACCCAATATTTGGTCAAATGGGCTTTCAACACCCAAGGTAGGTCCTAGATGCACCCTTAGGAGGAGATTGAGAGGAGCTCGATGGTATTGAGAAAACTCCGTAATATATAGGAAAGTGGAAAAAAAATAATCCGTGATTCCTTATGAGTTTGATAGATGCAAGTGTTGTTTATGCCTCAAATAATATCCGCATAAAAGGAACTTAGATATACAAAGTGAAAATATCCAAAATAGTTTGGAGGACCTATCTGAACATGTCTATAAGAATAGGAAGTTCCTTATGAGCTACACTACTTTAGAGGTATTAAGGTGAACAGTCTATAGGATCTTGATTACCATTGTACTAGAAATGGGAAAATTACCAAAAAAGTCCTAAACCTATTACAATTGTATCAATTCAGTCCTAAACTTTTTTTTTTTTGCCAATTTAGTTCTAAACCTTTTGTTTTTGTTCTAGTTCAGTCCATCCAGCCATGCATAGTCGGAAAAATCTAATGTGGCATCCTAGTTAGCGTCGGTCGGCGTTGCCGATGTTGACATGGCACCGGAGAGCAAAACGTCGTCGTTTTGCTTAAAAAAAACAAATAAAAGCCAAAGAGAAAAGTCGTGCGGCTGCTCCTTGCTTCTTTTCAAAATCATCTAAAAAACCCTAGTGAGATCTCCTCCAAAATTCTTGTAGATTTTGAGTTGATT
This sequence comes from Eucalyptus grandis, assembly GCF_016545825.1. Classification (NCBI taxonomy): domain Eukaryota; kingdom Viridiplantae; phylum Streptophyta; class Magnoliopsida; order Myrtales; family Myrtaceae; genus Eucalyptus; species Eucalyptus grandis. The sequence continues at coordinate 1,663,449 of NC_052613.1, forward strand.
TGATCTCTCGTCTTGTGATTTCCTCAATATCCTTCATGAATCAAGCCCCTTTTTGGCCAACGCCATTGTTTGTCGGTTCTTGCCCGAATCGAGAAGACCTAAAGACCCAAAGACCTAATTCGGCCACAACTTGACCCAATTTGTTTGTTGCTACAATTGAGAAGACGAGAGACACAAAAACCCGAAGACTCGAAGACTCGATTTGCCCACAACTTGACCCGATTTGTTCATCCACAGCAAACACAAGCAAGAGAGGTGGTCCTAATTTGATTGTGTTGTCGATAAGTGGTGAGCTACGTGGTGGGTGGTTGTGAAGTCAATCAAAATCTGTCAAAAGGTATATTGTCGTGGGCCTAAACTGTGTTTTGTTTCTATATTTGTCTTTGTTGTGTTCCCAAATTATTTTGTCTCTATGATTGTCTTTGTCATGTTCCCAAATTATCTTATTTCTTCGCGTGCGTTGAACAAACCAACCGTTTGGTTTTAAACTGAAAGTAGATCAGTGATTCTGAGCAAATTAACTTCAAAGTTTAAGCATAGAAGTACACTCTTCAGCCGCCTAAACAATGAAACTATTGTCAAAAATCCTGAAAAGCCAAAAGACGATATCCATGGAAGTGATGGTAGGAAAGAAGTGAGATAATATGAAGTAACATTCTAAAATTAAAGCCTTGTGAGCCATGTTGCTTGTAATACATTGACCTGCTATATCTGTATACAAAGAACCTAGCATCATGGTCTTTTTTTATCCTTCATTAGTTGCAAAAAAACAAGATCACGTCTACTATGGGAGAAAAACTTCTTTTATCAGCCCTAAGATTTTTGGCATTGGCTTCAAGTAGCTATACAAACCAAATATCTAACTTGAAAGCAAACTAATTTTATGCCACTATTCACCTTGAACTCTCATATCATAGGTACTAGATATTAATTGACCTACTTAATTCCTATAAATTAGAGAGAATTTTCATTTGTAATTGTGAGACGGGAAGGATTTTGCACTTATGCTCAAGTCAAACTCTTTATATTTATTTAGCACTTTTGGCCATTCATGTTAAAATCTCCATTATGTGGCTTCTTACAACATATATTGTGTTCTTTTGTGTAGGGTTGAGATGAGCGACAAGTCAGCATGGGCTTGCCTTTTCCATGGTGGAAATTTTTACCGTCACCCAATGCTTGAATATGTTGGGGGTAAGATTGATTTGGTAAAAATTGATATCGGTTCAAGGAGCTATGAAAGCTTCATTAGAGATATTGAGAATGGGGTAAATTGTAAATTTGAAAAGCTTTATTTTAAGTTTCCTGGAAAGTCTCTAGAAGATGCGCTGAGATATATATGGAATGAGAGCAATGTCATTGATTTACTTTTTAGTTATTTGCATCATGGGTTAATTGAGATATGGAGAAAATTTTGCAATCGATGAGGCAGTTGAGGGTGATGGTCAAGGGGTTGGTGTGGGTGTGGGTGTGGGTGTGGGTGAGGGTGAGGGTGAGAGTGCTAGTCCAAGTGAGGGTTTTGGTCACGGGGGTGGTGAGGGTGAGGATGCTTGCCCAAGTGAGGGTGTTGGTCAAGGGATTAGTGTGAGTGCTTGCAATGATATTGGTTTAGCGAATGAGACAATTATTGAGCACGAGCATGACTTAGATCCTAACGACTTAGTTGATGAAGGTAATTTTATTGACATAGAGGGGGATATTCTGGATGACGACAATGATGATGAGACAAATTTTCTTGGCGATGTAAGATTTTGGACTGATGATGATGATATTGATAATGAAGAGCTTTTAGAAGCAAGGCAGAATATAATTGAGTTTCGTGGGAGGGTTACAAAGGATTTGATTATAGGGGAACCATCCACATCATTAGTATCATCTTAACCATTAGATGTGAATAGTGGAGTTGATGCTGAAGTTGGTTATGAGACGGAGTATTATGATACAGATGCCTATGACAGTTTGGGGTCTGATGTAGAGGGAGAAGATGATTTTACTAGAAAGAGAAGTAGGTTTCCAAGATATAATCATAAATGTGTTGTGCCTGTGTTTACTGTGGCTATAACATTTGATAGTAGTAGCCAATTCAAAGATGCTTTGAAAAAGTACTCAGTGACTAAATGTAGAGAGATAAAATTTACAAAGAATGATAAGAAGTTTGTTAGAGCAAAATGTGTTAATGAGAGTTGTCCTTGGAAGATTTTTGGCTCTGTTGATGCTCGTTTTGGATCATTTCATGCCAAGACCTTACATTCAGAGCATACTTGTAGCATTTGCTTCAAAAATAAGAGGGTGACAAGTTCTTGGTTGACAAATCATTATCTTTCTACAATAAAAGCAATGCCAACTATTAAAATTATTGCTTTCAATGAATTAATCAAGGAACATCTGGGTTTAGATGTAAGCATAGCTCAATGTATGAAGGCTAAGTTGTTTGCTTATAAAGTGTTGATAGGAAACTATAAGAAGGAATATGCAAAACTGTGGGATTATGTGGAGGAGCTTAGGGAGAAAAATCCTTGGAGTACTATTACATTGAAGGTTGAAAAGCCAGATATGTACTCTAAGGCATTGTTTGAAAGAATGTATATTTGCTTTAATGCTTGTAAGAAATGGTTTCTTAGTAGATGTAGGCAAGTTGTGGAGTTAGATGGTTGTTTCTTGAAAGGAATTTGTCAAGGTTAGATCTTATGTGTTATTGAAAGGGATGCAAATGATCGGATGTTCCCAATTACTTGAGCGATTGTCAGAGTTGAGAATAGCGACACCTAGACGTGGTTCTTAAAAGGAATTTCTTAGCGACACCTAGACGTGTTTCTTGAAAGGAATTTGTCAAGGTTAGATCTTATGTGTTATTGAAAGGGATGCAAATGATCAGATGTTCCCAATTACTTGGGCGATTGTCAGAGTTGAGAATAGCGACACCTAGACGTGGTTCTTAAGAAATTTGATGTATGATCTTAATATTTTTGACACATATGGATGAAGTTGGGTCATAATTAGCAACAAACAAAAGGTGAGTTCTTTAGTTAATTTTTATTTTTTATACTTCTTAGATAGCAACATTTATAAGATATGTTTTACATTGCAATCTTTTATAGGATCTTATAGGAGCTGTAGCTGATTTACTGCCTGTAGCTAAGCATAGGATGTGTGCTAGACACATCTATGCTAATTGGGGCAAGAAACATAAGGGAATACAAATGCAAAGACTATTTTGGCAATGTGCTAAGAGCAATACTAGGACAGAGTATGATGAACACTCTCAGGCATTGAAGAAAATTAGTCCTTATGCATATCATGATTTGGTGCAAACAGAGCCAAAACACTGGTGTAAGGCTTTCTTTAACACTGATGTGAAATGTGACATTGTTGACAATAACTTATGCGAAACATTTAATGGAAAAATTATACATGCTAGGTGTAAGTCCATATATAGTATGTTAGAGGAAATGCCGATAATGATAATGACAAGGATGCATAGACAAAGGGATGCATATGCTAAATCAATCAAAATGTTATCTCTTTATCTTTACATTTCCTATAATGCATTTTAATTTCTCTAGCTATAGATTTTAGAATTCGATGTGTGTTTGTATCCCGAGTGCATTATTGTTGATTAGATTATGATATTGTGTCATCTATCCTGATGCATTGTCATTGATTAGATTCCAATATTGTATCTCAATATTTTGGAGCAAAGTGTTGTCGATTAAATTTTGATACTATGTCTAATATCCCCAAATTGTGTTGTTGATTGAATTCTAGCATAGTTTGGGTTTGGTATTGTAATTTACGGGCTTTGTTGTTGATTATATTCCAATTTAGCTCAGTGTTTCACAATGTTGTTTGGATGCAGAAGTTAATAATTATTTTGCATTTTATATCCTATGTTTGGAATTGGAGTAAAACCTTTGTCCCTTTTAATAAAAACAGAAAAAGACTCTCGGTAAAAGATATTTCATTGCGAAGCAATTTGGCAAACAAAATCCCTTGCTCATGCTCGGATAAAGGTTGTGGAATAAGAAAAAGTAGTTGAGGGCATCATTTTCCTTTGCAACTAGTTTAGAAAGCATCTCAGTAACTTCTTCAGGTACAACCCATTCATAGATTGTTCAAGATGCTCATCGCCGATACCTTTTAGACACATCCAGGATTTTCATTCGTCTTCTTCTGACTATAATTCTGTGGCGCCTCTATCTCTATCAAGGGTTCTCTGTCATGCTATTAACATTGATGGTTTTATTAATTATTGTGATGGGCCTAAGTTGGCCCGTCCGCTCATGTTGGGCCTAAAAGCCTTGTCCACAAGATTATGGCCCATGGATGGAGGGATATGTTGAAGGGTTGTAACTTTTGGGGGAACGTCTTTTACAAAAGGGACACGTCCTTTGGAGAGGACGTATTTAAGGTGAAAAGAGAGGGAGGAACGCACCTTTTGACAATACGTACGTTCCTCCTCCCTCTCTCCCTCCAAAAGAAAAGGTAATAAAGAGACGACACTCTCTTCCCTTCAAGGCGAATTGACGTCATCGGATCGAATGGGATCAGTTTTCTTCGTCATATCAGCATTGGTGTTTAATCCGTGGACAATAAAGTACGCTCGATTTCGTGGTATGTCTTTGATCGGTGATACATATTTGTTTCTGGGCTCGTCTTCCACATTCATTTTAAGGGTTCAATTTAGTGTTGAATCCTATTTTTGGGAATTCAACAATCCCAACATTGATATTAGAGCAAGAGTTCATGTTTCACGATCCTTTTTTCATGTTTTCCCAACCCCTTTCATGTTTATGGATGATTTTTTATTGATGTTTTGTGAAACTAATCGGCCGACACCGATCAGGGCGGAAAAATCTTGACACCCGAGCACTGTTCATCCATTTTTTTTGAGTTTCTGTAAGTCAAAATCCATTTCGATGGCATTGGATAGAAGGTCTCATCGAAACGAGCGCAACGAGTGGTGGAACGCCGCTAAAGGCCGCCAGATGTGCCCCCACATGCAGCCGGAGCGAAACGACGTCTTGCACGCGCCGATTTGCAGGGGCAGGTGCGTGCATCACACGCGCATGCACGGCCGACACACGCATGTGTGACACACGTGCGTGTGTGCCGTCGCTGGCGCTTGCGAGGCACACGCCAGCTGACGTCATCATGACATCATTTGCACGCATGCCACCCGTGCCGGGTCGGACCGACCCCCGGCCCGACCAGCGGCCCGACCCGCTGACCTTAATTGTTGACCGTTGCTAACTGTTGACCGTTGACAACCGTTGACCGTTGACTTTGACCGTTGACAAAAAGAAAAAAAAAGAAGGAAAAAGAATTTGTTTCTTTTTCAATTATGTCTATGTGGGTTATAAGTAATCTATTTTTTGTTCAGCAATTGTTGCATTAATCATGGAAAATTATGTATTTTCCTTATGTTCATTATGGATTATAAGTGATCCATTTTAATTCTGCATTTGTTATAGGAACTATGATTCTTTATGCACGGATACCATTCCCAAGAACGGGCGAAGGAAGTGCAAGACTTAAAAGACTGATGACAGAGTTAACTAGTTATCGGTGGCATGACGGTGATTTAGTATCACATGTGATCAGGGTCAATCAGATGATATATGAAATCATCTAGAATGGTTATCTTATGCCGGATTTTGAGAAGGTGCCGGCATTGATGAACACTCTTCCACCCGAATGGCAAGCAGTGTTAGATCGCCTATGGGAGGTCAACGTGGTCCTGGGTTATAGGAGGCTAGTAGTAGCTTTTGTAAGAGAGTATTATATGATTGAGTTAACCAAAACTTCAACCCTTAGATTGAGTGTCACATGACGCAGAGTGAATGCGCCTTGGAGGCGACATGAAAGCTCTCAAAAAGTTTTTCCATGGTTGGCAAATGTGCCTTCAGATTTCTTAGATATTTTGACTAATAGATTAGCAAGGACTTTCCCTATTTATTTCTTAAATTAGTTTGAGATGTTTTGGATGTAAATATCTCTTTCTATGTTGATATTTTCCCCTATATATATTACTTAGTGTAGTGGATAGTTGTATTATGTGAAAGTATTATTATTCTATTGGATATCAAATATTATTTGATTTATGTTATTATTGATTGCTATGGATAGTTCATAGAATTTTTTGTAACTTCATAGAATTCATTTTGCATAAGACAATTATATTAATAATAGTTTTAAGTTAGGATTTTTGGAGGATGATTGGAAACATAGTGACATTTTGATTCTGAAACCTTACTTGAAATTGTTCACTAATATGATGGGTCTGTGCAAAGTGGATGCATAAATGATAGGCATTAATTATTCTTGCATATATGTCTGATATGTTCATATCAATGGTTTTAGCAACTAAGAACGTAATTGCCGATATGAATGGCAACATTTGTGAAATATTGAATATGAAGATTCAATATATGCTAGAAAAGCAAGAAGCACTAGAAGCTCTTGACCATGTTATGGAAGATCTTGAGGATGCCGTGCGCCACCTTGAGCTAGTAAAGGACCGTCTAACGGTATTTGAGCCGAAAATAGATATTTGCAATGCTGGTTCTAGCTCAAAAAGGGCTTTGAGCTCTAAGCGCAAGCGTATTGATTCGTTCAATATGTGGGAATGCAAAAGATCAAGTCCTTATTGCAAGAAATCAAGAGTTAACCAACACAAGAGAGGAAAACGTCCTCAAGTGAAGAAAATGTCAAGGGTGAGATGTTACAATTGTGACAAGAAAGGTCACTATACTCGCAACTGTTGTGAGCTGAAAAAGGTAAACACGTCTTGTACATTTGAGAACTTTGCTTATGTATCAAGTTCTGTATTATTGGTTGAATCGAATCCTTTGTGGATTGTAGATTCAAGAGCAACAGACCATGTAGCGAAGGATAGAGGATCTTTCATGGAATTCCGATGAGGACCAACTGAAACTAAGTGGATCTATGTAGGAAATAACTCCAGAGCTAAAGTTAAAGGGATTGGCACCTGCCAATTGAACATGCGTGGTGGACGCACCTTGTTCCTACATGATGTTCTATATGCTTCGGAGATTCGTCGAAATTTAGTGTCTGTTTTAGTGTTGGTTAAGCTTGGTTTTAGCGTGAACTTCCGTAATAGCGGTGTACATTTGTATTTGGATACAAACTACTATGGTTGTGGTCATTTTCTGGATGGTTTTATTGTACTAAATGTTGACTGTGGTGATGTCAATATTTGTTATTCCATTTTCACGTCTTCTACTTCATATGATAATGATGTGAATGTGTGGCATGCTAGACTTGGTCATATTGGCCAACAACGTATGAATAGACTAGCCAAAGATGGCTTGTTGGGCAACATTGAATATGTCGATTTGCCCATATGTGAGCATTGTCTAGTATAGAAAACGACAAGAAAACCATTTGGAAAATGTAAAAGAGTTTAATTTCCTTTATAATTAATCCATTCTAACCTCTGTGGTCCAATAAATATAAGAGGAAGGCATGGGGCTGTTTACTTTATCACATTTATCGATGATTATACTCAATTCGGATATATCTATTTGATTTCTCATAAATCTGAAGTATTTAGTTGTTTTAAAAAGTTTATGAACTTGGTAGAAAATCAATTAGATAAGAAAATAAAAGTATTGAGATCCAATTGAGGACGATAATATTTGTCTGATGAGTTCATAAAATTATGTGATGAAAAAGGAATAGAAAAACAGTTGTCTATTCCATATACTCCTCAACAAAATGGTGTTACGGAGAGAGGGAACATAACCCTATTGGAAATGGTTAGGTCCATGATGACGCATGTTAATTTACCTATCACTTTTTGGAGTGATGATTTGTTAACTGCTGCCTATATACTTAACCATGTGCCTTCCAAATCAGTTACTTCCACTTCATATGAGTTATGGACGGGTAGAAAATCGAACTTAAGTTTTCTTAAGCCATGGGGTTGTGCTGCCTGTACTCATGAACCCTCTCACAAGTTTGGGAAATTGGGTCCCACAAAAAAGAAGAGTATTTTCATAAGATACTCCGAACACTCGAAATGATATGTGTTCATAGGTGAGCAGGAAAGTGGAAGTATAACTAAATTTGAATCACGGGATATCACATTCTTAGAAGATGAATTTCCTAATAAGGGGGAAATAGAGGAAGATTACTCCCTATTTGAAACCTTGAATCAAGATAATGAACTTAATAAAGTTCGTCCAAGTGGGAGTAACATAAGAAGTGAAGAATTTAATTCAACTCACTCTTAATTACAACCACATGATGAGATGATATCATCATTATCTAATCCGAGTGGGAGCATGGTGGGGAATGATGTGCAAAGTGTACAATCTCCCATACGGCGAACAAGTCACAAAAGTATTCCCCTTTGACATTTTGGCATTGAAGGGAAACTTTCATGGTTGCTCCATAAGATGAGGATAAGTCAAGAAATATTAATGAGGCTCTAACTTGCCCTAGTAAGGAAAAAATGGATTCATGCAATGGAAGAGGAGATGGAGTCAATGAAGTCAAACCAAGTTTGGGAACTGATTGATCTTCCAAAAGGACGCAAAGCTATTGGGAACAAGTGGGTTCTCAAAATAAAGCGTCAAGCTAATGGCTCGATATAAAGGCATAAGGCTTGCCTTGTGGCGAAGGGGTATAATCGACATGAATGAATTGATTTTGAAGAAACATTTTCTCCTATAGTGAGATTGACCTCGATTCGCATTATTCTGGCAATAATGGCTATTATGGATCTTGAGTTACATCAAATAGATGTAAAGACTGCTTTCCTCATTGGAGAATTAAAGGAAGAAATATATATGGAACGACCTGCTAGTTTCATTATAGAAGGCTAAGAAGGAAAAGTATATCAACTTTTGAGATCGATATATGACTTTAAGCAGTCATCGAAACAATGATATATACGTTTTCATAATGCCATAATGGGATGTGATTTTACAATGATTGATGATGATCATTGTGTATATATCAAAAGATCCAAAGATCAATTTGTGATCATATCATTATATGTTGATGATATACTAATTACTAGAAGTAATAATGAGTTTGTTAATATTGTCAAAAGTTGGCTATCTTCCAACTTTGAGATGAAAGACATGAGTGAGGTTACATACATTCTTGGAGTTAAGATTTCAAGGAATGGTTTGAAGAGATCATTGTCTCTTTCGCAAGAAACATATATAAATAGGGTTTTTGAATGATATCGTATGCAAGACGATACTCCTATTGCAAAAGGCGAAGGATTAAGCCACAAATTGTGTCCAAGGACTCCACAAAAGAATGAACAAATGCAACATGTTCCTTATGCTAGTGCTGTTGGAAGCTTGATGTACGCTATGATGTGTACAAGACTTGACATATGTTTTGCAGTTGGAATGGTGAGTAGATACCAATCCAATCCAAGTCACGCACATTAGAAAGCCGTTAAGAGAATACTGAGGTATCTAAATGGAACCCCATTGATCATACGTTGAGTTATCAAGGAAAAGATCTGCGACTCGAAGACTATTTAGATGTTGATTGGGGAAGAGATTTAAATGAAAAGAAATCTACCTCTGGATTTGTTTTCTTTCTAAATAATGGCGCCATATGTTGGAGCAGTAAGAAACAAACGTGTATAGCCTTGTCCACGATGGAAGCTGAATTCATGGCATTATCAGCAGCAGTACAATAAGATATTTGGCTTAAGAGATTTTTGAATCATGTAGGTGTTATTGGATATGCTGTAAATCCATTATTGGTTAACTGTGATAGCCAAGCAACTATAGCGTACACCAAATATCCAAAATATCATAGCAAGACCAAACATATAGATACCAAATATAACTTTGTCAAAGAAATGGTTACACGAAAGGATGTAAACTTACAGTACATATCTACGCATAGAATGGTAGCAGATTCTATGGCAAAATCAATACCTAGAGATGTGTTTTATAGTCATGTAAAATCTCTAAGACTGTGTAGAGGCGGATGTACTGAATATTGTAATTTCCTTGAAGTGTTCACATTTAATGAATTTGTGTTTTTCATCATTAATGCCTATGAATTTTTGTTTGACGTTTATGCATCTTAATGCTCAGTGCATTATATTAAGTTGAGAAAGTATGTCGGACAGATAAAATATTAGTCCACTCACACGGATAATCGCATCTATTTACTGTGTGATAAATAGAGTTGAGATAGTTTTTAAGCTTATTATCTAGGTGATAATCAAGAGTTCAAGCTTAAAATATATATGTCGCCTTAACTAAGTGTTAAGATGAGGACATGATATGTGCTATGTCCGAAAGTAAAATACCCCACATATTTTACTTTATCTGTCTAAGATGTCAGTTGTGAGTTATGATGAATTCTGTGAATGAGTAGATGTGTGAACTCAAGTTAGACATTATGTATGTCTGAACTATCATTTGTACAATATTGAAGGTATAGACATACGCTCCATGGGAAAAGAGTTAATACCGTAATACGTATTTCTTACTACGTATGCATGAAACGACCAATAAGAGTGGCAAAAGTTTGATCTCAACTTTTATGCCGTGAGAGACTCTTAGGAAAAAGAGTTCCTCAATTTTAGTGCCCTCATGACTCTTACTTATTCTCAAGATTTTTATTTAGTGTTTGCTATCTTAGGATGTTACCAATGATCATGAATTAATTCGATCTAATGAGACATTTCTAGAAAAGCAAGTTGAACTGAAATTGAGAGTTTGAAGAAAATGGGAAGATCGAATTTGGAGAATCACATATTAGTTTTGTGTTCACTGGTCGACCAATTATGACTGTCTTTGGGATAATCATAATTGTGAATACAATATATCGTTGTTTAAAAAGAGATCAAGAGAGATATAAATGTGATCGATCGATCTAGGGTACTGCATACTAAATCTACTCAAAGTATGATGCCAATTATGAGTTGCTATATATTCCTAACAGATGTATAGTAACGAGCTCTCAAAGTATGCTGGTCGCACAGATTACTCACCGGTATGAATGTTGAAGAGAGGTAAAAAGGATCATGTTCGGCCCACCATGTGCAAGCGGGAGATGATGGTTTTATTAATTATTGTGATTGGCCTAAGTTGGCTCGTCCACCCATGTTAGGCCTAAAGCCTGGCCCACAAGATTAGGGCCCATGGATAGAGGGATATGTTGAAGGGTTGTAACTTTTGGGGGGACGTCTTTTACCGAAGGGACACGTCCTTTGGAGAGGATGTATTTAAGGGGAAAAGAGAGGGAGGAACGCACCTTTTGACAGTAAGTACGTTCCTCCTCCCTCTCTCTCTCTCCAAAAGAAAAGGTAACAAAAGAGACGACACTCTCTTCCCTTCAAGGCGAATTGACATCATCAGATCGAACGGGATCAGTTTTCTCCCTCATATCAGTGTTGGTGTTTAATCTGTGGACAATAAGGTACGCTCGATTTCGTGGTGTGTCTTTGATCGGTGATACATGTTTGTTTTTGGGCTCGTCTTTCACATCTGTTTTAGGGGTTCGATTTAGTGTCAAATCCTGTTTTTGGGAATCCGACAATCTCAACAAACGTTGTTCACACGTGCCCATACGCTAAGTTTTGCAGCATCTTTGACTCTCAACGTCGACCCTAACTGTTTTTTGTTTTGTTTTGTTGGACCTATGTATACAAAGAAATTGTATCATGGACGTTGGACCACATAATGCCTGCATAGAACCTATGTTAGAAACATTGCAATGTCAGAAACTAGGATAAACGGGTAGAAGGAATTTGAGATGCGAAATCTGTCTTAAGATCAATACCAAACAACCGATTGTTAATCAATGCTAGCGTTGGGTTATTTGAAGGAAGTCTTTGGTTGACATATGTCGCATGTCACAATGACAGTCGGCATATACGACTTGATTAAGTGAAAACAAAGGAGCCGTGTGGGAGTAATAATAAAACAAGTGCTTGGCAGAGTTCTTGGCCATCGCGGTCGAGGATACAACTATGGTTCAGACTTTGCCAAGCTACAAGGACATGATCAGCCAGTACTTCCTCGTGAGGTGATGAAGAGATATGTGCGGCGATTTGCCAAGCTAGTGGAGATTGCCAATGATTGGCGATTTGGGAGGGCTTGGTTGGAGGTTGCTCTTTCTTTTCCTAGACTTGCTCTTTCCCAAAACAATCAGCAAAGCTGCTAGGACCAAGCATGTTGGGAGAAACAAATCATGATATTGCTATTCTCTACTTCTTAATTGATTCCCACACAGTTTAATATACGGAAGTCAATGAAATTCGGCTGAGAGTCGCTCCGCCGACTGGAACACTTAAAGGAGCTCCTGTGTCAATCACTTCCATTCCTCTCATTAAACCATCTGTAGCACTCATAGCTACAGCTCTAACTTGATTATTTCCTAATAATTGTTGTACCTCACAAGTCACATTAATTTCTTGACCGATAGTATCTCGACCTTTAACTACCGAGCGTGGTAATCTTATCAAGTCAAGAGCAAGACAGCTGTGGCAAAAGACTAGCTTTCTTTAAGAGTCTCTCTCTCTCTCTCTCTCTCTCTCTCTCTCTCTCTCTCTCTCTCTCTCTTGGAAGAGCTCCATCTCTATCCATGGTGATAGTGTGTCCCAAGCCCTAAATCTCCCAATATCAATGAATCCCAATACACTGACGACTAAAAATTCCTCAACCCGAACACGAGACCACAAAAATGGATGAACCTATCGTCACAATGTAATCTCTCCTTACTATCATCATCCGTCATCACTCATTACAACAGCCCCTTACGAGTATGGATGGAGTCTGGACTTTATGGATTCTTTGGGTAAAGAATGGTAAGTGAAATAGAGACAGCAACGGTATTCGAGCTCCCTTCATCCACGTTTTTTCGGCTCCACCACTCGGTATGTGTAGGATTTAATGTCTTTCCTTTCCTAGGAAAGTCTTAGAGGATGTCCTGAATTTGCACCTATAAAACAAAAAAGAGGTTGCAATGGAGAATGAATTAGTTAAAGAGCATAGGTTGGCTGCATTATGTAGACGAATGGGGCAAATGTGGTTAGAGGATTTTGTAGCCAACGTGTTTGAAGAAATCCCTAAGGATAAATGGAAAGCTTGTAATCTCATACTGCTAGGAAACTATTCTCCAGGCCTAATGTTAACTTTCCGGCCTTTTTATCCACAATGAAGAAGGCTTGGAAGACTGAAAATGTAGTGTGTGAGGTAGTGCAGTCGGGCCTATTTTCGTTCACTTTCAGAGAGGAAGCTAATTTGAAAAGAGTCTTGGATGCCAGCCCTTGGTGTTTCTTGGGGAACCTGCTGATTCTATACAAACTACAACCAAAGGTACCTATCCACAAGCATGTCTTTACTCATTGTGCATTTTGGGTGCAAGTGTTGGGAATTCCAATAATTCGAATCACTTTGAAAAGACAATGCTTTGGAGGTGGTCGGGAAGATAGGCAAGGTGGTGGAATTGAAAATAGATGGCAAAGAAGGCAGTCCATGTAAAGTGGGCAGAGCGCGGGTGATGCTAAACTTATCACGCCCCCTACGGCCAGGAGCATTGGTGAATTTTGATGATGATCAAATATGGGTGGACTTTAAGTACAAGAGGCTTCCTTACTATTGCTATTCATGTGGCCGAATAGGCCATTATGCCACAACCTATGAGGAAAACCCTTATGAGGAACCAAAGCCGGGGGAGGAAGTAGCGGGAAACTTTGGATTTTGGCTAAAAGCGGAAGCAAAGGAAAATAGCCCTTTCTGAAAAATGTATTATGGGGAGGAGATACCAAATGAGGAGCAAGAAATAGGCGAGGAAACTCCACCGGCCGGTACTATGAAGATCCCAACCGGTACTCATAATTATGAACAGCAATTGAATTATCCTATGGAAGCTCAATCTTCAAAATTACTAAAGTTAAAAGGGAAAGGCATAGCTAGTGAGCCCAAGGTCGTGAAAGGCAAAAGAGACACAAGCTCTCTACTTCTTCTCTCAAATTCATCATGGACAGAAACGGTGCTGGATAGCACAGCTACAACACACAAAAAGAGCAAGAAAGGTCATATTCTTCCGGCAAGCAAGAAAATAAAGAGGGCAAAGTGTTATAATTTACGGGGATAGGATGCAAATGCAATTGATGAGACTCTGCTTCTCAAAACACTTATCCATGTGGATAAGGGAGTGCATGAATGGGCTTTGGTGGCTAGCCCTAATAAGCCACCGGGGGATAAATGAAAGTTTTGAGCTGGAACTGTCAGGGATTGGGGTCTACCCTGACGGTCCAGCATCTCAGAGCCCTTGTGGCTCTTGATAGACCTGAATTGGTGTTCCTAATGGAGACAAAGAATAGAAAAGCAGTGGTGGACAGAGTTAGGCAGCAACTTAAGTTCAAGGAGTCGTTTATTATCAATCCAATTGGCATAGCAGGGGGACTAATAGCAATGTGGAATGAGGAATTAAAGGTGGAGGTAAAGGAGCATTCAAACGAGCTGATCGATATTATATATAGGGATCCTACTTCCGATACCCTGATGAGAATATCCTTTCTACACGCATCTACTGATTTCCAGAAGAGGATTTGTTTATGGTAGAAACTTCGAGCAATCCACCATATCAACTCACTACCATGGATTTGCATGGAGGACTTCAACGAGGTTCTTGATTTCTGGGAAAAGGAAGGAGGACGAGGGATGGATCATTATCGAATGGTGGCTTTTAGGGAAGTGCTGAATGACTTGTGCATTAATGGATATTAAAAGTAAGGGGTGTGCCTATACATGGTCAAATAACTGGGGGAATTTGGTAAGAGAAAGGCTTGACAAGGTGTTATGCAACATAGAATGGAGCGTGAAGTTTCCAAATGTAGAGGCTGTTGCTTTGCCAGCATTAGGTTCTGACCATAGTCCTCTTATCCTCACTCTACACCTGAATATCCTCTGAAGGAAAAAAGAGTTTCGCTTTGAGGCATATTGTTTAGAAGACCAAGAATGCAGAGATATAGTTAAAGGAGCGTGGAATGATCACCATAACACACTGGAAGATGTAGTTCAAAAATCACAAAAGGTGGCTGGTGCATTGGGAACATGGAGTAAACGGAAATTCTCAAACGCACATAAGCAAATTGAACTTTTAAAGAGAAGACTCCTTTGTGTGACTAATAGTCCAGAAGGAGCTGAGTTCTGGGAGGAAATCAAACAAATTAAAGAGCGGATTGAACAGTTATGGAGGCATGAAGAGATGTACTGAAGTATGAGATCCCGCATTAAGTGGCTAAGGTGGGGGGATAGAAATTCCAAATACTTTCATGCTACTACGGTCCAGTGGAGGGTACGGAATAGAATCACAATGTTGAAAATGAATGATGATCATTGGTGTCGGGAACCGAAGCACTAAAGCGACACATTGGCCGTTTTACAATCCCTCTACACCATTGAAGGTCCTAGAAATTTTCAACCAGACCTAGATCAATGCCCACAACTTGTCAATGCATAAATGAACGAGTCCTTGATGAGGAGGGTAACAATGGATGAAGTAAAAGAGGCGGTTTTCAAATGGGAGCCACTAAGGCACCCGGACTAGATGGGCTTTGTGGGCAATTTTATCATCATTATTGGATTGACATTCAACAAGATGTATTCCAGATGGTTGATAGCTTCCTCACTACGGGTACTTTCGATCCTAAATTGAATATGACACACATTGTTCTCATTCCAAAAGTAACAACTCCAGAACACATTACTCAATATAGACCCATTAGTTTATGTAATTTCAGTTATAAGGTCATTTCTAAAGTAATGGCAAACTATCTTAGGCTATGGCTTCCGGATATTATTGCAATAGAACAGAGTGCCTTTGTGAGTGGAAGACAAATAGTTCAGGAGGTGCTACATCAACTGCGCATTCGAAAGAGGAAAAAGAAAGTTCAGGCAGTTCTTAAATTAAATATGCAAAAGGCATATGATCGAGTTGAATGGGATTTCTTATATGAGTGTATGAAGAAAATGGGATTCTGCAAGGAATGGGTCCAGTGTGTGAAACAGTGCATTTCTATGGTATATTTTAGTGTGAAAATTAATGGAGAGTCGATACAACAGTTCCATCCATCTCGAGGTATAAGACAGGGAGATCCACTTTCGCCTTACTTATTTATTATTATGGCAAATGTGCTATCTATTCTAATGAGCAGGGCAATATCAGATGGAAGTCTGAGGGGAATCAAATTAAATAGGTGGTGTCCAACTCTATCTCATCTTTTATTTGCGGATGACGTCATATTTTTCTTGGATGGAATGATTATGGAATGTCAAAACCTAGCGAATATCCTAAACCAGTATTGCTATGCATCAGGGCAGGCCATCAACTTAAACAAGTCAGGTATTTTCTTTAGCCAGAATTGTCCACTAACTCTAAAGAGAAACTTGGCAAATCAACTACGAGTCCCTATTATAGACAAGACAAGCAAATACTTGGGAATTCCGTCGGACTGGGACAATAAAAAAGCATATGTTTGCATGGATCCTAGCAAGGGTCAACTCGAAGCTAGAGGGCTGGAAGGAGAAATTGTTGACTAAAGCGGGGAAAGAGGTACTTATCAAAACAGTTGTACAAGCTCTTCCACAGTATGCAATGTCTATTTTCAAGATACCGATCTCTATTCGTAAATCAATAGAAAAAAGAATTGCGTGCTTTTGGTGGAAACAAACTATTGACCAAAAAGGAATTCATTGGAAGAGTTGGGAATCTTTGAGAACAAGGAAGGACACCGGAGGATTGGGGTTCAGAGATTTAGTGTCTTTCAATAAGGCTATACTGGGGAGACAAGCGTGGCGACTTGTTCAGGATCCGAATTCCCTATGGAAAAAAGTTGTTAAAGGTATTTATTACCCACAAGGAGAGTTTTGGCGTGCTGGTAAGGGTAGTCGCCCCTCATGGGGATGGCAAAGTCTGCTGATAGGAAGGGAAGCAATTGAATCGGAGACGAGATGGCTAGTGGGTGATGGTAAACATATCAGAATTAGGGAAGATGTGTGGCTACCTGGAGGTCGGATCAGAGGAGGTGCAAATCTAAATGAACCAACAACTGTCGCGGAATTGATTGTACCTGAAGAAAAAGAATGGGATGTGGCGAAGCTAAAGGAAATGTTCGACGAGCAAGTTATCCACAAGATCCTTTCAATACCGCTCAGCTCACACTCATCAATGGATAGAATAGTGTGGACGGGCAATAATATGGGCTCCTATATGGTCGAAATGGCTACAACAAAATATGCTCCCAGAAAAAACAGCTGAAAGAAAACCAACCATCATCGTCATATCAGCCACCCCGAGGTCTATGGACAACAATTTGGCAAACCCCACACTACCCAAAAGTGAAATTTTTCCTATGGAGCGTCTGTAATAATGCGTTGCCGACAAGAGAAAATCTCTACAGGAGGAAAATGTTACCTGATCCACTTTGTCCCATTTGCCATGAAGCCCCAGAAACTCTCGAGCATCTCCTCCTCTTATGTTCCTGGACGAAATAGATATGGTTAGATCCCCACATACTATTGAATACAGCCATTGAGAAAGTCACAAGAATGGATAAATGGATCTCGGAGAACTTGTTTCACCAGAATGAGTGGAAATCAAATGCACTCCTTGCAGGTATTTTATGGTCGATATGGAAAGCAAGAAATGCATGGGTTTTCAGATCCAATCGACTAAAACCACAACAAATCGTGGAGGACGCAAGCTATGATCTTGAACTCTACAGAAAATGGAGTCCCAATACCACAATGCAAAACCGAAAGAACGAGCAACTTGGGAGAGGGGAGGAGTGGATACCACCGATAAAAGGCGAGCTGAAATTGAATGCGGATGGGTCTTGGAGTTGCGCCTCAAAACAGGGCGCGGTTGCAGGGATTTGCAGAGACCATCACGGGCGTCTTGTGGATGGATTCACCAAGAAAATCCTCGCACCATCTGCCCTTGTCGTAGAAACCCTAGCTCTAAAGGAAGGGCTGCACTTCGTGGAGGAGACACGCACGAGTGCCCTTCAGTTCAACGAACAGGGGAGACCAACTAAAGTATTTCCTGTTCAGATCATCACAGACAACTCAACAGCAGCAGAAGCTATCCTGGGCTGGGCCGAAATACCTTGGGCTGTTCAATCGGTGGTGGCAGAGTGTAAACAAAAGTTGGGTTCATTAGCTGCAGTGTCCATGGGCTTCAATCCGCGAGAAACGAACCGGGCAGCGGATTGGATCGTGAAGGTGTGCCGCGATGATTCCCTTGCGCCGAACCGGTTGTCTTATCCTCCTCACTGTCTTACGTCTATCTTGTGTTTGGGCTTGGGTAAAAGTCCTTGTTTTGTTCCCAGGACGTAATGAAAGAAACCTCTTTTGACCAAAAAAAAAAAAAAAAGTCACTGAAATTATCTATCTGATTTGCCGGCCATTTGGTTTTAATTTTAGTCAATGTCAGTCTTATAAAAAAAATGTCCTTCTCTGGTGATTATATGATGCATTTGTCATGGACAAAGCCATTCACATGCAATGTAGTGCATCGTGGTAGAATTTTCTTATGTCCTGAAAGCCATCCTGGGATATCATCCTGTGCAGGGTAACAAAAGAATGCTGCTAGGATTAGCGATGGCAATAGCGACCCAAAATCAGTGCTCTTCCGACTAATCATTGGAGCCGCGCCAAATCATCTAGGGTGGGTTGATCACGTGATCATCATGCTTTAAGCATGTCGCTTTTAGATATCGCTATTTAAGATCAATTGATTAGGTTGAATTAAATTTCAATCAGCCATAGATTAAAAATTAAGAGTTCACGCCTTCTTGTCGACTAATGATTCTAAGAAATTAGGCTGCAAGCCATCCATCTTGAGTACCATCCATTATTAAAGATCATTATACACTAATCTTCCTTGATTATTCTAACTATTCTGTCATTAAGAAAACAGAGCAATTCTGAAATTTTGTAAATCAAAATCCATCCAAGATTTGGATTGACCGAATCGACTCTCAGATGAATCTCCGGGGCTATCATAAAATTTGGTGCCTTTGCTCAGACGTGTTGGCCTCTCCCATTTCGTGTTCGCAAAGAGCCCTTCACCTTCCTCAATCCTCAGTACCGAAGCTCCTACATCAGTTCATGACGTTCATCGCTTATATCTTTAAATACATCCCTATTTTGGATCGTCTTCTTCTCACAATAACTGTTTTCCACATGCGCATATAGGCCTAATTGATACTTCACTGAACCTATCTTTATGAAAAGAGTGTATTCCGACCATCAGACTGCATAAGAACTTTGCATTGCCAGAAATATTTGGAAAATGGGAAGAAGGAACTTCATCCGCCACATCTGTCGGACAACATTGCCTGAATTAGATGTAAAAATAAGTAAAAATCGTTGGTAGCATTATAGAGTGGCTATAGCGGCAGAAGCAATGAGAGGGAACTTCTTGTGAATGGTTAGACCAGTGGACTCGGTCATGTCCAGCTGCCCCACGCCATCAGGCAATCTCCAATCGAACTTGTGCAAGAGATTGGCCAAAACAAGCTCATCCACAACAATGGCGAATGCGATTCCCGGACAGCCTCTCCGCCCTGCTCCGAATGGAATGAGCTCAAAGTCATGTCCCTGGAAATTGATGGATGAGTTCAAGAACCTCTCCGGACGGAACTCGTCTGGCGAGTCCCACAGCGAAGGGTCTCTCCCGATGGCCCAAGCATTGACAATCACTCGCGTCCTTGCCGCGACGTCATAGCCCGTCACTTTGGTGTCTTGGGTTGACTCTCGGGGGATTAGTAGTGGGATCGGAGGATGCGATCGGAGGGTTTCCTTGATCACGGCTTTCAAGTAGCACATTTGGTCCAGGTCTTCCTCGGTTATGCTCGACTTGTGACCGGCAATCCTTCTGACCTCGGCTTGTGCTTGTCGCATTGCATTTGGATGTCTGAGAAGCTCGGTCATTGCCCACTCTAGGGCAGTGTATGTAGTGTCTGTTCCCGCTGCAAATGCATCCTGCAATTATAACAATGTTGTCGGCATGACTATCGTACGCCTGCTCGAAAGTATTCTTGCCTGATGATTAACCTTGTTGCCAACATTGGGGGACTAACATTAAGATGAAATTACAATTGGCCTATCAATCCAAAGTGCCCAAAATAGTGCTCCTTGACCAAAAGGAGAAAGCTCAATCAGAGAAGGAGAGTGCTAGGATCTAGACTATACAATACTCTGTTCATTTTAGTCTGTCTCTACCTACATGATCAGTACCATCACGTAGCAATCTAGAGTGATTCCACGTTATTTCATAGGCTAATTAAAGTGCAACTTTTGCCAAAAACTTGAGTGCAAATTGCTAAAATGACATCGACTGACATTGCATGCTCACAACTGAAAGAGGTATTAAACCGTCCGTTTGGGCTTAACTCCCCCAAAAAATCTAAATTTTAGGTGAAATCTCAATTCTGCCCAAACTTATTTAAGTTTAAAAAAAAAAAATCATAGATTTTCACTATACTCCCAAATTCACTCCCACAACACTCTCACTTTTGCACGGAATAACAGTAGCCTCATGATATTGATAATTTGGAAGAACTCGGTGGCTATTTTTGGATGCGAGAGCAGATTTAAAACTAGAAAGAAAAATATAATTTTTATTAGGAAAAATGTTATGGATAAAATCAGAATTGGACTTAAAAAGTTTGGAGTTTTTAAGGGAATTAAGCATCATCTTTTTGCAAGAGATGTGTGCTAAACTAACAAATTAAAAAACATGCCGAGACAAAAGTCTATAATGGACAGAGTGATCTGAAACATTAGAAGAGATCGTGGCCACATATCGATGGTTCATATAGCTCCGCGCACCGTAGAATGATTCTAGGAATAATGATTAGCCAAATAAACAAAAAGGGCCGTGCAAGAACTTGCGTACCAAGATGAGAGCTTTGATGGTAATTTTATCAATGGAAAAACCGACGGAGCTATCCTTCTGGATAGAAAGCAAGATATCCACAAAATCTTCTTTGCCTTCTTGTACGTCGACGCCGCCCTCGCAGTTCATCCTCTTCTCAACATGCTCTTCCACAACTTCATCCAAGAAACCATCAAGCTCTTTAGCCACCTTGTCCAGCCGCTCATCCAAACCGCTCACTCGATCCACCCATGCAAGCCAAGGAATATAATCCCCGAAGCTGAGAGCTCCCAACAACTCCACAAATTCCATGAGTATCGCCTTGAACCTCTTCCCACCATACTTCCTCCCCAAAGCCACCCTGCACACCACGTCGTTGGTTAGCGCTGCGAACCTCTCGCCCAAATTCACGGTTGTCGGCGATGCGGAAGAAAGCAAGCCCTCGATGTCGGCGATCAGGTTGGCCACCTCTTCCTCCCGGACCAGGCGAAACGACTGGACCCTCTTGTTGCTCAGGAGTTGCAATACGAAGACGCTCTTCATCTGCCTCCAGTACTCGCCGTATGGCGCCATCGACACGTCCTTGTAGTCGTACACAAGCTTTTCGAAGATCTTCGACTTTGGCCGGTTGGCAAAGATGAGGTCGTGGGTCTTCATGATCTCGCGGGCGGCATCCGCTGACGAGACCACAAGCACCGGCACACGGCCGAGTCGGAGGAGCATGAGAGGGCCATGTTTACGGGACAAGTTTGCAAGTGAGGAGTGAGGGCGCGAGCCGATCTGGTGGAGGTTTCCGAGGATGGGAAGCCTTGGTGGCGAAGGTGGTGGGTGGTGGTGTTTTTGGGTGGTGGAAGGTGAAAGCAACCATTTGAAGAGGAGCAAGATGCAGAAGGTAAATGGTATTAAAAGGGGATAAAGATATTGCCTGAGAAGTGCACTTGACATCATTTTCTTCTATCAGAACCCCAGATACAACTTGCTTCCTCCTGCGTCTGGTTCTTTTTGTAGTGAGTAGGAGCAGGCGTTGAGGAACCTTTACACGCTATCCATCCAAAACGAAAGTCACGAGATGTCATTCAAGAATGCATTAGTATCGAAATGGGATGTGCGGTAAAATGGAATACCAGTCCAACTTCTTCGCTTGCACCATACATTGGCCTCAACAATTTGGACACGGGAACTGAGTTGCTCCGAATCAAACATGTATGTGCGGCTAAGGGTGAGTACTGAAACTGAACCGAATTAGAGCAAATCGACCGGTTCTGGACCGGTTCTGGACAGCTCCCCATTCCTAAAACTTGGAACCGGTGACTGTTGGTCCAGTCTCTTGTTCTAGGTGTAAACCAAATCATCTGGACTACCTAGACTGGCTCCATATTTTTTTATTAACAAGTTAATGATACTTGATTATACTTTTATCACATCTTTAATGTCTTTCTATCAAGATTTTTATTGATTAAATATCCAAAATACCAAAAAGTAAGAGTTTAGACTATGCAACTACACCCGAGGGGAATATGGGAAAAAAGAAGAAGATATCACCATTGGTTCTTGACTAGATGGGACTGGTTGGTTCGATTTTAAAACCGAATGGGCCAACTGCCATTCCATGAATTGAGAATTGACCCTTCTAATTCGACTTTTGATTTTAAGATAGAGATTAAATCATTCTGACTTTTACCACTTGTACATAAGATAAAGTTTGGGACCACTAAGCCTTTCAAAGCAAACGATGTTTGGTGATGGACACGGTAACGTGGGTGGATCGACCTGATTCGTTTCATATCTCCGTCAAATCAATGTGAAATCGATGACAGAGTTTGTATGGTCCAGCCGCCCCATCGGCCACCGGAATAGACACGACATCTGCATTTTGCAGTCCTCTTGTCACGTGGGGTCTTCTTCAGGGTGGACAGTTTGCGTGAACTGAACCTATTATTTTCTATGTATGGACGATCCTCTGGCTTTCAGAAGAATAAAAAAGAAAATTTTCATCACACACGTTGATAAAATTTTACTGGTTTTTTTTTTTTTGTATTTTTGGGTAATTTATGGATAATAAATAAATACCTTCAAAATAGTCAACTCTTTTTCACAGTTACTATTCATGAGTAGCTATTTATAAGGTCAAACCCAAATTAAAGTCATAGGGACACTGCATCTACATAATTGATAGGAAGTATGAATTACACCCCGATAGTATGACATCAATGACACGTCATTGAGCTGGTACAGAAGCCTCTTGAATAGGGTTGACTTGAGTCAAAGAAATGACATGAATAGGCACATATTTAGTACATATGAAGCTTTCGTCTTGTTAAATAAAAAATACAACGTTTTAAAATAGCATGAGTTGACGCATGGTTAGTGTCATAGTCCACCGGGACCCTCTCCAAATCATAAATGCTAGAAAATATAACTCTAACAGAGAATTAGGATGCATGAACACGGGTTGACAGGCTTAGTCTATACCTGGGTCGGTCGGAGAAATATAAGGTCGTGGGTCTTCATGATGTCAAGTGCACAACCAGCGGATGATACGACGAGGACGGGCGAGCTCCTGAAGGGGCCACAGCGCCTCGACAGGGCTTGAGGCGAGCAGTGAGGATAATCGCCGAGCTGGTGGAGGTTCTCGATGATTAGGAGCTTCAACAGTGACAGCGAGGGAGTGAAGGAGAGTAGCGGTGAGGCATTGATGTAAGAATATGGATGGGAAGAATTGGAGAGAAAAGTTTTCTGTATTCTCTGTATATCTCTGAATGTACAATGTAATGTTTATATTACAATACATGTATAATGAAAAAGGCAACAAAATAATGTATAGACTAGATTTGATATAAATTGATCTTCGATTTGATCTTGATTGATCTGAGGGATATTTAATATGATCTGAAGATATCTTGCGTATCTTCCAACACTCCCCCTCAAGCTGGTGGCTTGTAGATATCCAAGATGCCGAGCTTGCTTAAGAGATACGCATGCTGTCCTTGACATAGAGGTTTGGTGAACACATCTGCAGGCTGTTCTTCTGTTCCTATCCCTTGTGTTTCAATTATACCTTCCTGTATCTTTTCTCGAGTGAAATGGCAGTCCACTTCTATGTGTTTCATTCTCTCATGCACAATGGGATTTGATGCTAGTTTAAGAGCTGCATCATTGTCACAAAACAATCTGGTTGATCCTTCAACTTGTACTCCAAGGTCCCGAAGTAATCCCCGTAGCCATACTATCTCACATGTCGTTTTCGCCATAGCTCGGTATTCTGCTTCTGCTGAGGATAAAGAGACGTAAATGCTTCTTGGTTTTCCATGAAAGTAGAGAATCTCCCAACTTAATGCGAAACCGATTATGGATCTCCCGCTCATCGGACAAGTGGCATAATGCATCACAAGACGCTGTCATTTTCATATCACATTTCCTGGAAAGAAGAATCCCGAGTCCAGGACATTTCTTCAAGTACTTCACAACTTTCAGTGCAGCATTCATGTGAGACTGCTTTGGCTTGTGCATGAATTGGCTGAGTGTCTGTATAGCATAACTAATGTCTGGCCTGGTCATAGTCAAATATATGAGTTTCCCGACAAGCTTTTGATAACTCAATGGATCTTTGAGCACTGGATCTGCTTGTTGAGACACTTCAGCATCATAATTTGCCGTAGTCAATTTAACATTTTGCTCGATTGGAATCACAGCTGGCCTACAACCTGATAGACCTGCTTCTGATATAATTTCCAATGCAAATTTCCTTTGACTGAGAGATATTCCTTGACCTGATCGTGCAATTTCTATTCCGAGGAAATATTTGGGTGTACCCAAATCTTTTATGTGAAAGGTAGAATGCAAGTATTCCTTGAAAACTTGGATAGCCACTTCATCGTTTCCCATAATAAGTATATCATCTACATATATCATTAAGTATATAGATGACGTACCTTTAGTCCGAGTAAAAACGGCATAGTCAAATCTGGATTGTTGGAATCCTGCAGCTATCAAAGACTCTGCAAATTTGGCATATCATTGTCCTGGAGGCTGCTTGAGTCCATACGGGGATTTGCGGAGACGACATACTCTATTCTCCCCGTCTCCGTAAACCCTGTGGAATGTCCATATAAATCTCTTCTTCTAAATCTCCATGTAAGAAGGCATTGTGCACATCCATCTGGTGCAATGGCCAATCCTGAAAGGCTGCTACCGAGAGAAATGAGCGTACTGTAACATCTTTAGCAACGGGAGAGAAGGTTTCGTGGTAATCAAAACCTTCCTGTTGCGTGAAACCTTTGGCAACTAATCGAGCCTTGTACCTTTCAATTGATCCATCTGCTCGATATTTGATCTTGTACACCCATTTGCATCCAATCGCCTTCCGGTTTGGGGGTAGAGAGACGAGTTCCCATGTCTGATTATCCACTAAGGCCTGCAATTCTGCTTTCATAGCTTGCTGCCACCTCGGATCAGTGCTTGCCTCATCATAATTGGATGGTTCTCGCTCCTCAGAAATGCGAGAGATGCAACAACGATGCTCCGCTGACAGCCGATCAAATGAAACATAAGAGGAGATGGGAAAAAGAATACAGCGAGTTTCGACTCCACACACATAGTCTTTCGTCCAAGTTGGTGGACGCGTGACTCGCCGGGAACGCCTTGGTGGGGTATTTGCAGGCAATAATGAATCCGAGCCAGTATCATCAAGAGTGGATGAATGATCCGTGCCGGTATTAGCGAGGCGAGTCAAGCACAACTTCATCATCGAGATGTGGTTTGTGGGTTCCGATGGAGGCGTCGAGTCCATGCCGATGCGAGAGAAGTCCCTACTATATGTTGATGCGGGAAATAGAACATACCCCGGGTCATTTGCGGTTTCTTCAATTTGATGTGAAGAGTGATGTCCTCGGTTATCTGTGTTTGGTTCTTGTGTAGCGAAAGGAAAGATATCTTCCTGGAATGAAACATCCCTACTAACAAAGAATTCCCCTGTAGATGAATCATAAATCCTGTACCCCTTTTGTAAAGTGGGATATCCCATGAATGTGCAACGGCGAGCATGAGGACTCATCTTATCTTTAGGTTCCACTATTGTGGCATAACATTGACAGCCAAAAATCTTCAAATGACTCATATTTGGCTTCCTCCCAAAGAGCGATTCAAAGGGACTTCGACCACCGAGAATCTTGGTCGGCATTCTATTAATCAAATAAGCTGCAGTTAAGACACAGTCTCCCCAAAAGTTATCAGGGATGGAGGCTTGAAACTTTAAGGCACGAGCAACTTCCAATAAGTGACGATGTTTCCTTTCTACTACCCCATTTTGTTGCGGGGTATACGTGCAAGAACTCTCATGTAAAATCCCTTGAGATGAAAGTAAATCAGTGCATTCATGGTTAAAGAATTCCTTCCCATTGTCTGTTCGTATTCGGCGGATCGTCTTGCCAAATTGAGTTTTTGATAAAGATAGGAAGATCCTTAAATGGGAAATGACTTGACCCTTAGATTGCATGAGAAAAATCCATGTGGCCCTTGAGTGGTCATCCACAATGGTGAGAAAACGGACCCATCATGATTACTGTGTATGGTAAGGACCCCAGACATCAATATGAAGTAAGGAAAACGAATCACCTGCACGGTTTGTGCTTAATGGAAAAGGAATACGAGACTGTTTGGCAAGTGGAGAGATATGACATTGCGGATAAGGAAATAAGGAACTGTGACCCATTCTAGAATGCAAAAGGAATTGTTTATCATTGGTAGTCAAATTACACAATGATTGTTTATTACAATGAAACTTATCAAGATTTGCTGAATTCTTCCAAAAATATAGGCCTTCAGACAGATTACCCCAGCCTATCAGTGTCCCAGTCGAAAGGGCCTGAAAGAGACAGCTATCAGCAATGAAGGAAACCTTACAAGAATTTTCCTCACAGGCTCTAGACACGGAAATAAGGTTAAATTGAAACTCCGGGACATAGTGGACATTTGTTAGAGTGAGCTGAGAGCTAAGATTGACTGTCCCTGTCGTGGATACACGAGCAACATTTCCATTCGGCAATTGCACAACAATAGGACTATCCAGTTTCTCATTGACAACAGCAAATAACTTCCTATCACAGGTAATATGATCACTAGCTCCAGAATCAACAATCCAAGTATTCCTTGATATGGTGTTCATGAGGCAATGAGAAATACCTGTAAAACTGCTCCCCCTTTTTGGAATATCCAATTTCTGCAGTGCCTGCATCAATTGCTGATACTCAACATGTGAGATAGATTGATCAGATCCTGTGGGTTGATAAGCTGCCGCTACTGATACTTCCTTCTTTTTTTCTCCTGGTCGGCCATGCAATTTCCAACAACTGTCAATTGTGTGATGGGGCCGTTTGCAATAGTCGCAAAATAGCTTGCCTTTATTTTTAAAATTCGACCCATAGCTTGGCCCATGGCTCGGTCCATGGTTCGGCCCGAGATTCTTCGAAATATAGGGGCCGCTGGATCTGCTTAATCCGGAATCATCCACGCCGTCCAGATCGTCCGCGTAGCGCGGCCCTTTAGAGCCGTTAGATCGCTGCGAGCGATCTGGGCCATCGATCACCGAACCTTTAAAGGCCTTTGTTCGGTGAACCCTAGCGACGGATTCCGCCTCCTTTCTAGGGTTTTCATTCCTCCTCTCTCGGTTTTGGCTGCGAGAGCCAAACCCTCCGTCGCTTTGCTCTCCGTCGAGGTGAATCTTTGGCTCTCTTCCTGCACCGCAAGTTGGAAAATTCGTCCAATCGGCGGCGAAGGCTCCATGGCCAGAATCTGCGACCTGAAAGTAAGGTAAGAGTCGTTGAGTATTAACAAAAAACGCGTTGCTTTCTCTCGGTCCTTGATCCCCTTGTACTGTTGGAGGGTCTCTTCGGTTCCGATGAGCTTTTCTTCGGCAGCCTCTAGCTCGTTCCAGAGAGCTGAAAGCCTGTTGAAGCAGGCCGTCACGGTCATGTTTCCTTGCTTCAGTTCGGAGAGATCTTGATGCAGCGAGAAAATCATTGCCCGATCCAATTTCCCGTACATCTCTTTTATACTATCCCAAAAAAATTTTGAGTCCTCTGTCGGAGGTAATCCGGCGGGTATTTCTGGGCTGATGCAATTTCCTATCCATGTCCTAACAAGCTGGTTGCATTTTTTCCATTGTCGCCCTAATTTTTCATCGGTCGGGACGGGAACTGTTCCGTCGATGAACCCTTCTTTGTCTTTTGTGACAAGGGCTCGGCGGAATTCCCGCGCCCAACTCGAATAGTTCTCGGATCCTGTGAGATGGTTGCTGATGAGCTTCAACTCGGGTCCGTCGGCTGTGGAAACATAAAGCGCGTCGCCGGGTTCGAGTCGACCCATGGCGGCCGCGAAAGGAAAAGGAAATCCTGTTGGAAATCCTGTGCTATTTGTTGTTTGTCCCGGATTGAAAGAAGCCGCATTCGAATTTGTTGAACCGCCCGTCTGCTCTGAGTCGATGGCCGAGCCGCCCCCGGCCGGTTGGTAGGCCTCCATCGGCTTGCACGCCTGGTAGCCTGGCTGTGATGTATCTGGATTTGATCCATGAATCCATGGGTACGGCATCCAATGATAAGGATAGCCTGAGAAATTGAACCCTGGATTGAACTGCGCCGGAAAATGTTGCCAGGGCGTGTGATGAGCGTGAATTTGCCCTTGAATAGGCTGATGTTCAGCCAAAGAAGTGACAATCGTTGATTCTGGATTGGGGGAAGCAGGAGGTGTCGAGGTAGGTATTTGTGTGTTTGCCATAAGGAGAAAATTCGAAGCTGTTCTGTTTTGCAGGTTGAGCAAGGTACGAAGGCTAAAAAATGAATTCCTACCGGAGGCTGCTTTGTTTTGCAAGTGTTGCAACAGCAAAGGCAGAAAAGAACCGGAGGCAATTCGAAGAAGGTTGCGGAAGCAATATCAAGATCAGAAGACGCTCTGATACCATGTAAGAATATGGATGGGAAGAATTGGAGAGAAAAGTTTTCTGTATTCTCTGTATATCTCTGAATGTACAATGTAATGTTTATATTACAATACATGTATAATGAAAAAGGCAACAAAATAATGTATAGACTAGATTTGATATAAATTGATCTTCGATTTGATCTTGATTGATCTGAGGATATTTAATATGATCTGAAGATATCTTGCGTATCTTCCAACAATTGAAGCTCGACATCACCGGTGGCGACGGTGGTTTTCCACTGTTTCTGCGTCCCAAGTGATTTTAGGGTTGTGAAGACGAGGGGTGAAGGAAAAAGATAGCGAACGTGTGAATTTATATTGTTCGTGCTGTTGTGGAGCTCCACGTGAATTCTCCTATGTAGAATACCAGGATATTTCCTGTCTTGTTCACTTGCCATAAAAATGAATTGACTCGTTCCCCTCCGGTAATTTTGAATGAACATCTCTAACTAAGGATAAATAAATATTTACTATTCTTTTGCCTTGTGATCACTATACATGACCAACAACGATTTTCTTCCGAATTGAGACAAATATATTAATATTATTATCATTATTGGTAGATCGATATTGTAAGCATCGTCTTAATATCTAATTTCTTTTGTGACCGTCTGTAGGCTTAACTTTACAATAGTACCTCTTTGCAAAAATTGTCTTTTTGCCCGATGTGTAAGGAATGATATGTGGGGTTCATTAAATTTTAATTGATTGATTGAAAGCAAGTCGACTAAAAGGAGTTGAACGCGCAAAGATGCACGCATCCATTTTCACAGAACTTACAAAAATATCAACATCATCGACCGCAACTCTGCCTCGAAATGGAACTATCACTCTCTGATGACCTTGCTAGTTTCGTCTATCAGCCAGAAAAAGGAGTCTCCGTAGTTCATTTGTCCAAGAACGAAATGGACAGAAATCCTAATACAAATTTGTTTTATCTGATCTGCAAGAGCGACGCGAAGCGTGAACCAAGAAGATGGCGTGCTCCTCTTGCGACCCCGCCTCATTTTGATTAGTGGTTTATGGGTCAGTGTCATCATAGATTGGAAACGGAACGAGACATGTCGAATTGTGTTTGGCTTTTAAGTTAGTGTCACCTTCATGTCATCTCGGATTCAAGTTTCCCTCTTTTAGTAGATTCCGTGTTCTGATTTGTTTGTAGAAAATTCAATTGTACTTTCACAGTTTAGTAAACAAAAATCGTTCAAAGCTGAACTTTTATGGGTTTGTCCTTAATGGGGATTTGATTAAATATCTCAGAGAAGGTTTCTCGAGATGATCATCACGGCTGTGAATCAAACATTGCCATTGCAGTTGGTTTGGCAGAGTAGAGACCGGGATGGGTCACGGCTGGTGCTTTGGTATAGAAGCTGTTCCGAGTTGGTGATGATGGTTGGTCCTTGCATTGCACAGCTGCCATACAGAGCAACGAAGAATAGACAAAAACTAATAAATAGATAAGTAGTTCAAAAAATATTAAAGTATTATAAAAAATTGTTCACGTCAACTACGGTCGTGCCACGTACGACAGTTGCAACCGACGTCCATGTTAGTAATTATTAGACAAATTTGATTGGATGAAGTGAATTGGCACAAATACAAAAATTTTATCACTCAATTGACCAAAAAAAAAAAGAATTTATGACCGAATTGACACAATTGTGATCAATTTAAGACTTTTTAGTAATTCTCCCAAATTTAAAGAGAAACAGGAATTTCTTACTTTGATATATCTATCACTTTTCAATTATGTATGGACTGACAATTTGTTATTGAAAAAAGAAAAACAAAGAGAGCCATTATCCATCATCAATTCTTGCATTTAATTAAAAGACATTACAAATCAATCGCAAATTGGTACAAAACCGTTACTAAACTATTATAAAACATTACGAAACCATTATGGATTAATGACGGATGAAAATCATTACAAATTCATAACAGTAAAAAATCATTACACAAACATTTGCCACGATATTACAACAATACATATAAGGTAATGACGATGGTCTTAACTAGGGAATGGAGTGGCAACAGCAAGGAGATGGACTTTTCTGTGGATGGTAAGACCAGTGCATTCGGTCATGTCCAAATCCTCCGCTTTCAGACCCTCGGGCAGTGCCCAATCGAACTTGTTCACCAGATTTGCCAAGACAAGTTCGTTGGTCGCCATCGCGAATGACGTACCGGGGCAACCCCTCCTCCCAGCACCGAAAGGAATCAGCTCGAAATCCTGTCCCTTGAAGTCCACCGAGCTGTTCAAGAATCTCTCCGGCTTGAACTTGTCCGGCTCGTCCCACGTGCTGGGGTCCCTCCCGATGGTCCACGCATTCAAGATCACCATAGTCCCCGCTGCGATGTCGTAGCCTTGGATTTTGACGTCCCGGGTCGACAGTCGTGGGACGAGGAGCGGGATCGGAGGGTGTAGGCGGAGAGTCTCTTTGAGGACTGCTCGCAAGTAATGCATTTTCTCCAAGTCCGCATGGGTTATGTTAGGCTTGCCGTTGGCGATTTTGCGAACCTCAGTTTGGAGAATGTTCACGGCACGAGGGTGCCTTAAGAGCTCGGTCATTGCCCACTCCAGGACAGTGTACGTTGTATCAGTTCCACCAGCAAATACATCCTGCACAAGCACAAGCACAAGCATAAGGGTACTTGATAATCAATCGTCATGGATAACTAATGATGCTTATCGCTTCATTCAGTTATGACTCATAAATACTCTTTCAAACACGAGTCACAACTGAATGAAGGGATATATATATAGAGAGAGACTTATAAATTTTACTATGACTTAAAAAATTAATATCTAAAATTGTGAGATATTTCCAAATTAACGAGAACTTATCATATAAAATTGTAATTTGTACTTTAGAATTCTCTTAATTAAGTCATCAACTCGGTTACCCGACTAATTAGTGTTATATGATTTGTAGGGTAGAAACATGAACATCATCCATAATTAAGTTAAACTAAATGTAAGTATAGTTTATATTTGTGATTCATTTATAAACAATTGGTTGGAGAAAATTTTCTTCAAAAAGTACAGTGGACAATATTGTTGTTGGGGTTTATTCTAAGTCGGTTGTGGAAAAAATTAGTGATCAATTTATAGATATGAGAGAAAACTTCATATCAATTTATAGATACGAGAGAAAGCTTTGGGATGAAATAGCCTCAAGACCATCCAATAATTATCATGAAAGAAAAAAATTTGATTGCATGAGATCGTTGGTGGAGAAAAGAGGGAGCTTACCAAGACGAGTGCTTTGATGCTATCCGCACCAAAAGCAAAACCAACAGTTTTGTCCTTCTCAATGTCCAGCAAAACGTCCACAAAGTCTCTCCTATCTTCACCTCCGCCGCCGATGCTCTTCTCCTCCATCTTCCTCCGATGCTCCTCCACCACCTCATCGAGGAACTGGTCGAACTCCCTCGCGACCCGCTCCACTTTGCGTCTAGACCAGTTAGCTTGTTGATCCACCCAAGGCTCGGAATGAAGTCCCCAACGTTAAAAATGCCCAGCAACCCCATCATATCCGCTAACAGTCCCTTGAACTTCTTGCCCTGCGTGCCTTCGCTGTATTTCCTCCCCAGAGCCGTCCGGCATATGATGTCGTTCGTCAACGACGCACACAAGTCGCTCAGGTCCACCGAGCGATGCTGCTTGATCTTGTCCATCAACAGAGAGATCTCCTCTTCTCGGACCGTCTGAAACGAGTGGACCCTCTTGTTGCTCAGCAGCTGGAGCACGCAGATGCTCCTCATTTGCCTCCAGTACTCGCCATACGGCGCCAGAGACACGTCCTTGCGGTGGTACAAAAGTCTCTCGGACAGGGTTGACCTGAGTCGAAGAAATGACATGAATCGGCACAAGGTCAATGTCCATATCTGTAGTCCACCGTGACCTTCTCCATCATAAATGCCAGAAGATATAACTCTTAACAGAGAATTAAGATGCATGAACATGGGTTGACAGGCTTAGCCTTATACCTGGGTCGGTCGGAGAAAATGAGGTCGTGGGTCTTCAAGATGTCCCGTGCACAGTCGGCGGAAGATACGACGAGGACGGGCGCGCTTCCGAAGTGGAGCATCATCAAGGGGCCATAGCGTCTCGACAGGGCTTGGAGCGAGCGGTGAGGGTGATCACTGAGCTGGTGGAGGTTCCCGATGATAGGGAGCTTCGGCGGTGATGGCGGAAGGTGAAGGTTAGTAGCGGCGGCAGAGGAGAAGAGGAAGCGGAGGCATTTGAAGGTGAGGAAGGTGATGAAGAGGACGAGTGTGATTGAGGTCAGCGAGGGCGTGAAGGAGAGTAGCGGTGACACGTTGAAGCTGAACATCGCCGGTGGTGACGGTGTTTTTTCGCTGTTTCTGCGTCTCGAGTGAATCCCTATCTTTTAGGGGTTGTGAAGACGAGGGGTGGAGGGACTGGGAACGAACATGTGGATTTATATTGCTCGTGCGACTGTGGAACTCCACCTGAATTTTCATAAGCAGAATGTCAGGAAACTTCCCATCTTGTTCACTTGCCATGAGAGAGAATTGACTCGTTCGCCTTCTGTAATTTTGAATGAACAGCCTTCCTAAGGGTAAACAGATATTTGCTATTATTTTGCCTTGACCACTATACATGACCTACAACGTTTTCTTCCGGATGCGACAAATATATGGATTTTGTTATCATTATTGGTAGATCGATTTTGTAATCATCCTATAAATATCTACTTTTTTGGGCCAACTAGTCCATCTTTGACGAAACCTCTTATAATTTTTACCAGTAAGTTTTTATAGTTTGAAAGCAAGTATTTTGAAAGGAACCCGTGAATATCCACACGTCCATTTTCACATAACTTACATATATCCCTCAACATCATCCTTGGCGTGTCAAGCTAGAAATGGAATTATTACTCGCCGACAATAAGTGACCGGCTAGAGGCAAGGGCAGGTGAAGTCGACCTCCCTAACCATTGGGGAGGGTCGGTCTCGCCCGGCCCTTGCTGAGGCTTGACCTTACCGTGGCTAGCAAGGTTAAGGCTCACCCTCACTTCTCGTCGTTTGCCTTCTTAAGGCTAGAGGGAGGAGGAAAAAAAAAACATAAAGAAAAAAAAATATTAAAATTAAAAAATATTTTAATATTATTAAAATTTGTGCATGTCAATACTGGCCACATTATATAAGATGGTTAATGTTTACATCAGCAATTTCCGGTCAAAATTGGCCAGAGTTATTGAATTGACATACTGCAAAATGTTTATAACTTAATTAGCACAATTACAATAACTTTAGGATTATTTTGCTAATTTTCCCATTATTAATGATCTTGTTAGTTTTGTCTAAAGAAAAAAAAATAGCCGAAAGAAGGAGGAGTCGCAATTCATTTGGCCACGAACGAAATGGACAAAAACCAAATACAAATCGACTTTATTTTGCCTGATCTTGCGACCCCACTTCATATTGATTGGGGGGTTCATGAGCCGTGTCATTATGATTTGGGAAATGGATCGAGACATGTCAAATTGTGTTAACTTTTAAGTTGGTATTGCCTTCATATCATATAGGATTGTAGTTTCTCTCTCTTTGTAAATTATCTGTGCTCTGATCTCGTTGGAAATTCACTCGTACGCTCAAAATTTAGTGAACAAGATTCATTTAAAGCTGAAATTTTTATTCGTTTGCCCTAAATGCTGATCCGTTTTCATTAAATATCTCATAGAGGGTTTCTCAAGATGATCAACACGGTTGTCAGCAAAAATTATAGTTACAGTCGGTTTTACAGGATAGAGACCATGGATCACGACGGTGTTCTAGTATAGAAGCTGTTTGAAATGGTGATGGAATAAAATTAAAAATTGTCATGTCTCTCTCTTTCATCTTCACGATAACACCATGCAATATTATTTTGGGGATTTTGGTCTCTTTTCTCCGTTTATAACCAACAATGTGAAGTTCAGAAAATTAGAACATACACCGCCAATATAAAGAAAACTTCACACAGACGGTTTAATCCACCCTAAATTTGAGGATTTGAGCTACCTAATCCCTCACTAAACATCAAATCCAAGGTGGATTAGACCGCGTGATTAGATATTATTTTTCCTTTCTTATAGTCTTTGCCGCGTTGATCTGATATTTTGTCGCCAAGTACCTGTCGTTTTGCGTATAATCCCTCCCCAAATCTCGGGATTATGGCAATCGCAGGGTCTGCAGGTCTGCAAAGTTCTCGTACTGCTCATGTACCCTATTCCACCCTATGGACAAGGAAGCAAGGACAAAAAGGCTCGACTTGGACTCGATCTTGCCTCCTCCACGCTCTACTAAATCAGTCAAACATGGAGTCCCCAGACATCCTTGAAAATTAACGCGCATTATCGAATAATTAAAGTTGCAAAAGGATCAAATTAGGGTTTAATCTCTCTGTTTCGCGGTTCTTGCGGACAGATTAACCTACCATTGGCTGCGTTTGGTTGAGCTTTGGGGAATACGTAATTTCTCCCAATTTTTTTTGGCTTAAGGTGTATTTATTCGAAGCATCCCAGTCTTTTTTCCCCTTGTCACCGTTACTGTTACATGGTATTCGAATCCCCTGTCCGGCGTCAATACTAATAGTAATCATTGCGTACTCTTTCTATTTGTCAATTAACCGTGCAAAGAAAATGAAAGAATAAATCGTATTTCTAATTTTATAGGAGATGTTGAGAAGGCGTACCTAGTACACAATGAAGTAATTGTTGTTTTGCAAGACCATAATAAAAACGTCATTTTTTTGTCTTCTAAATAAATATGATATTGAGATTTTTTTTCCCAAAGCGTGATTAGTTTCTGACATCGCTTCCGGCTCTAGGCCTTTTATTAAATAGTCCTAGTAAAGCCCAAGATGGAATATTTTTTTTCTTGAAACGAGACCTAACGTGACATAAAGACTCCTTTACAACTCACTGATTAGCTCAAATCAAATGATGCAATCTCATATATATGAAGCGACATGAAGGGTTAAGTGCAATGCTTACTGCTAGATTATAGAGATCACTTGCGTCAGATACTTAAGAGAAATTCGTGCTTCAATGTGGCCGAATGATATATGATTGGACTAACTTACGTGTAAAATATCAAATGAATCAAGTTTCAAGCAAGTTGGGGTCTTCCAGAGGAAGTCGTGTTCAAAATACTAAAAGGTGTTCGGCAAATCAGAGAGTGGGTCTCTTAATTTTTCTACGTTCTTGTTGAGTCCAATGCCCACAGCACTTTACGTGACATCCCAAAATTTGGCCCTTGATTCGAATATATGAAATGGCCGTTTTGTTAAAGTGCTTATGGTTAATTTACTCTGAGCTGGCCACCCATGAGTTAACTAATCTATTAGGTGGAACCGTTAAGTTAAACGAAACTAAGGAGTGGCCAATAATACAATACAACGACAAGCTAGATGGCCAATAATACAACATGGATGGCCCGACTAAGCATAAGGCCTTTTTGCAACAAAATTGTGATGCATATTCTCATGGAGGTGAGAACAAAGCAAACTACAAGGACGAGGTGCTATGCCGCCATTCTAAAATCTCTAACATCAAATAGAGATGTTGAAGAGGAGGAGGAAGAGGATTAGCTCATGGTGTTTACAAACGAACACGACTTTATTATCGAAGGCTAGTGTAGGGAAACAAATTCATAAAAACGATCCGATACTCAATCGAGCACCAAAAACTAACATGGAAAACGTGCCCAGAAAAACATGTTACACCGATCAAAATGTATATCACATAGTCGAACATACCTTAGTTTTCACAAATTAAGCACCGTTGTTGCAGTTTTATGAGAAATTTTAGGAAGTCCCGATTCTGTTCGTGAAGAGGCACGTATTGTTTCTTGGGGGAAAACTAAGAGAACGTAGAACAAAGAAAACGTATTTCCCTTTTCTCAAAAACGCTATTTTTCAAATAACACAACTGCCTAGATATTCTCCCCCTCCCATTTTTTTTAATCTTTATTTTACAGTAACTGCACTCTTCCATGGGCCCTTCACTTACGGGCCGGGTTTTGGCCCAACATGGGTGGATGGGCTTAAATAAGCTTATCAAATATTAAAAAAAAAAAAAAAATCCATCATCTTTCACTCACATATGGTAGGTCGAACAAAACTCTCTTTTTCTCCCTGCAATATTCATAATGGTGAATAATCCGTGCAACCAACATACTTTAAGAGCTCGTTATCTTACATCTGTTAGGAATATATAACAACTCATAATGGGCATAACATTTTTTAGTAAATTTAGTATGTAGTACCTTAGATCGATCAATCACATTTATATCTTTCTTAATCTCTCTTTAACAATGATATATTGTATTCACAATTATGATTATAAAAAAAAAAATTATAATTGGTCGACCAATAAATACAAAATTAGAATATGATTTTCCAAAATCGATCTTCCTCTTTCCTTGAAACTCTCAATTTCAATTTGACTTGTTTTTTTTAGAAATGTCCAATTTGATCAAATCAATTCATGATCATTGGCAACATTCTAAGATAATAAACACTGAATTGAAATCTTGAGAATAAGTAAGAGTCATGATGGCACTTAATTGATGAACTCTTTTCCTCAAGAGTCTCACACTGCATAAAAGTTGAAATCAAAACTTTTGTCACTCTTGTTGGTCGTCTCATACATATATAGTATTAAATATGTATTACGGTATTAACTCATTTCCTATAAAGCATATGTCTACACGTTCAATACTGTACAAATGATAGTTCAGACATATCTAATTTTAGCTTGAGTTCACGTGTTTACTCTTTCACGAAATTCATCAGAAATTGCATCTAGTATCATAGGCAGATAAAGTAAAATATGTGAATTATTTTACTTTCAGACATAATATATATTATGTCATCATCTTAACATTTAGTTAATGTGATATATATTTTAAACTTGAGCTCTCGATTATCACCTAGATAATAAGCTTAAAAATCGCATCATCTCTATTTATCATATAATAAATAGAGGCGATTACCCGTGTGAGTGAACCAATCTTTTATCTATTCGACATACTTTTTTAATTTTGTATAATGCATTAAGCATTAAGATATATAAACATTAAACAAAGACTCATAGGTATTAATAATGAAAACATGAATTCATTAAATGTGAATACTTAAGGGAAATTACAATATTCAGTACATCAACCTTTACGTAATCCTAGATATTTCACATGGCTACAGAACACATCTCTAGGTTTTGACTTCATCATAGGATCTGCTATAATTCTATGCGTACATATGTACTGTAACTACATACATTTTCGTGCAACCATATCTTTGATAAAATTATACTTTATATTTATATGTTTAGTCTTGCCATGATATTTTGGATCTTTTGTGTATGCTATCATTGCTTGGCTATCATAGTTAACCAACAATGAGTTTGCAACATTCTCAATAACACGTAAATGATCCAAAAATCTCTTAAGCCAAACACCTTGTATTGCTCTTAATAATACTACGAACTCAACTTCCATCGTGAGCAAGGCTATACACATTTGTTTCTTACTACTTCAATATATGATGCCATTATTCAGAAAGAAAACAAATCCAACGGTAGATTTTCTTTCATCTAAATGTCCCCCCAATTAGCATCTGAATAGCCTTTAAGTCGCAGATCATTTCCTTAGTAACTCAGCGTAAAATCAATAGTTTCCTTCAGACACCTCAGTATTCTTTTAACGGCTTTCCAATGTACTTGACCTGGATTAGATTAGTATATACTCACCATTCCAACTGAAAAACATATGTCAGGTCTTGTACACATCATTGCATAAGCTTCCAACAGCACTAGCATAAGAAACATGTTACGTTTGTCCCTTCTGTTGTGGAATCTTTGGACACATCCTATGGCTCAATCATTCACCTTTTGTAATAGGAGTGTTTATGGTTTTACAATCTTGCGTACAAAATCGTTTAAGAACCTTATTTATATATGTTTCTTGCAAAAAAGATAATGATCTCTTCGAACGATCTCTTGAAATCTTAACTCCAAGAATGTATGTTACCTCACCCATGTCTTTCATCTTAAAGTTGGAAGATAACCAACTCTTGACAGTATTAACAAACTCCATATTATTTCCGACAATCAGTATATCATCGACATATAAAGATATAATCACAAATTGATCTTTGGATTTTTTTTTATATATATACAAAATGATCCTCATCAATCATTGTAAAATCATATGTCATTATGTTATTATAAAAACGTATATACTATTATTTCAATGACTGCTTCAGGCCATATATCAATTTCAAAAGTTGACATACCTTTTGTTCTTGACTTTTCAAAATGAAACGGACAGGTTGTTCTATATATGTATATTTCTTCTTTTATTTCTCCATTAAGAAAAATAGTACTTACATTCATTTGATGTAACTCAAGATCCATACTTGTTATTATTGCCAAAATAATGTGAATCGAGTTAAATCTCATCATAAGAAAAAGTATTTCCTCATAATCAATTCCTCCTGTTGATTATACCTCTTCGTTATAAGATGAGTCTTATATATTTCTATTATATCATTAACTTTACGCTTTATTTTGAGAACCGACTTGTTCCCAATAGCTTTGTGTCCTTTCGGAAGATCAATCAATTCCTAAACATGGTTTGATTTCATTGACTCAATTTCCTCTTCCATTGCATGCATCCATTTTTCCTTATTAGGGAAATTTATAGCCTCATTTATATTTCTTGATTCATCTTATAAAAGTTTTCCCTTCAATGTCAAAATGTCGACGGGGAATACTTTTGCCACTTGTCCATCGTACGGGAGATTGTACACTTTGCACATCATTCCTCATTATGCTCCCACTTGGATTAGATAATGATAATATCGTCTCATCATGTGGTTGTAACGGAGAGTGAGTTAAATTAAATTCAACACTTCTCATGTTACTCTCACTTGGATGAACTCTATTAAGTTCATTATCTTGATTTAAGGCTTCAAATAGGGAGTTATCCTCATATATTTCGCCATTCTTAGGAAATTCATTTTCTAAGAATGTGACATTCCGTGATTCGAATTCAGTTATACTCCAACTTTTTTGTTCACCTATAAATACATATCCTTTCGAGTGTTCTAAGTATTATGAAAATACTTTTTTTGCCTTTGGGACCCAATTTCCTAAATTCATGAGAGGGCTTATGAGTATAGGCAGCACAATTCCACGGTTTAAGAAAACTTAAGTTCGATTTTCTACTTATCTATAACAAATATGGAGTTGAAGTAACTGATTTGAAAGGCACACGGTTAAGTATATAGGCAGTAATTAATAAAATATTACCCCAAAAGATGATAAGTAAGTTCGCATGTGCTATCATGGATCTAACCACTTTCAGTAGGGTTTTGTTTCTTCTTTCCGCAACATTATTTTGTTGATGAATAAATGGAATAGACAACTGTCTTTCTATTCATTTTTCATCACATAAATTTTTGAACTCATCAAATAAATATTCTCGATCTCGATCAAATCTCAATACTTTTACTTTTTTATCTAATTGATTTTCTACCAAGCTTATAAATCTTTTGAAACAACTAAATACTTCAAATTTATGAGAAATCAAATAAACTTGTCCGAATCGAGTATAATCATCTATAAATGTGATAAAATAAATAGCTCCGTGCATTCCCCCATATTTATTGTAAAATCTTGATTTAAGGTTTCAAATAGGGAGTAATCATCACCTATTTCGCAATTCTTAGCAAATTCATTATATAAGAATGTGACATTCCATAATTCGAATTCAGTTATACTCCCCCATTCATGCTCACCTATAAACACATATCCTTTCAAGTGTTCTGAGTATTATGAAAATACTTTTTTTTTTTTTAATTCCAGGACCCAATTTTCTAAATTTGTGAGAGGGTTCATAAGTATATGCAGTACAACTCTAGGGTTTAAGAAAACTTAAGTTTGATTTTCTACTTGTCCATAACTTATATGGAGTGGAAGTAACTAATTTGAAATGTACACGGTTAAGTATATAGGCAGTAGTTAATAAAACATCACCCCAAAAGATGATAGGTAAGTTAGCATGCACCATCATGGACCTAACTACTTCCAGTTGTGTTCTGTTTTTTCTTTTCGCAACATCATTTTATTGAGAAGTAAAGGGAATAGACAACTGTCTTTCTATTTATTTTTCATCACATAAATTTCTAAACTCATCAAATAAATATTCTTGACTTTGATCGGATCTCAATACTTTTATTTTATTATCTAATTGATTTTCTACCTAGCTTATAAACCTTTTGAAACAATTCAATGTTTTAGATTTATGAAAAATCAAATAGATTTTGTCCGAATCGAGTATAATCATCTATAAATGTGATTAAATAAATAGCTTTGTGCCTTCCCCTCACATTTATTGGACTATAGATATCAGAATGGATTAAATGTAAAGAAAATTCAGTTCCTTTACCTTTTCCAATTGATAAATGAGTTGTGGTTTTTATGGGAAAATCACGATCATGTTTTACTTTCCCTGTGTTTGATGAATGGCTGGGTGTTTATTTAATTCGCTTCCGTATGTGCTTAATCGAAAAGAAAAAAAAAAGAAAAACAAAAAATAATAGGTTGACGACGCGTTCTGGGACGTCGCATTTTCAATTGACTATCGAGGGATGTAAGCGTGCCCGAAGTTCGGGACGTGACACATACATGTTAAATTATGTCTTAAATTTTGAGTTTATGTATGAATGCCGACCTGAATTGGATGACGTAGACCAGTTCGTAATATAGAAGCGATTTCGAAAGTGTGGCTATTACAATCTTTTAATTTGGTCAGAATTCTAATTGATGCTTTATATTTGTTCTTGAAGGCCACATCCTTTCCATTCCTTGACTCCTTGATTGATGCTTTACTGTTTAAGAGATAGTTTATGTCTTTTAGTGCTTCCCAAGATGTGAAGTCTTCGTTTATCCTCGATGTATGTTTGGCTCCTTATCCCAAAACGTTACTTTTGTTCGTCTCTATACATCTCCCTACACATATACACGCACGATTTAGATTATGGAGCAATTATGTCGGGCTAAACATAGCGGATTTAGGTGTACAGCAGTTCAACTTATAAACGATTGTAATTTTATAATTTTCTGATTGATTAGTCAATTATTTATGATTGACACTTTTTGTGGCGTAGGTACACGTAAATCTCTTACGTCCTATATCGTTTCTTGTTGATATCTCTAATGATTTTATCACTCGCATTAATTTAATTACAAAGATCCATAGAATTCGCCTCAATTTTACAACAATACATATAAGGTAGTGATAATGGGTCTTAACTAGGGAATGGAGTGGCAACAGCAAGGAGATGAACTTTCCTATGGATGGTAAGACCAGTGCATTCGGTCATGTCCAAATCCTCCGCTTTCAGACTCTCGGGCAGTGCCCAATCGAACTTGTTCACCAGATTTGCCAAGACAAGTTCGTTGGTCGCCATCGCAAATGACGTACCGGGGCAACCCCTCCTCCCAGCACCGAAAGGAATCAGCTCGAAATCCTGTCCCTTGAAGTCCACCGAGCTGTTCAAGAATCTCTCCGGCTTGAACTTGTCCGGCTCGTCCCACGTGCTGGGGTCCCTCCCGATGGCCCACGCATTCGTGATCACCATAGTCCCCGCTGCGATGTCGTAGCCTTGGATTTTGACGTCCCGGGTCGACAGCCGTGGGACGAGGAGCGGGATCGGAGGGTGGAGGCGGAGAGTCTCTTTGAGGACTGCTCGCAAGTAATGCATTTTCTCCAAGTCCGCATGGGTTATGTTAGGCTTGCCGTTGGCGATTTTGCGAACCTCAGTTTGGAGAATGTTCATGGCACGAGGGTGCCTTAAGAGCTCGGTAATTGCCCACTCCAGGACTGTGTACGTTGTATCAGTTCCAGCAGTAAATATATCCTGCACAAGCACAAGGGTACTTGATAATCAATCGTCATGAATAACTAATGATGCTTATCGCTTCATTAAGTTATGACTCATCAGTACTCTTTGAAACACGAGTCACAATTGAATGAAGCGGTATATATAGGGAGAGACTTATAAATTCTACTATGACTTAAAAAAATTAGTGTCTAAAATTGTGAGATATTTCCAAATTAACGAGAACTTATCATATAAAATTGTAATTTGTACTTTAGAATTCTCTTAATGTCATCAACGCGATTACTTAACTAATTTTGGTAGGGACAAAAAAAAAAAACAAATGGTTATACTTTTTTATTCATAATTAGGGAACATTTTCATTTAGAGTTCATTCGTTTCGCAAAAAATATCATGTTTCCAGAAAATATTTTCCCAGAAATCATTTTTCAGGAAAATGACTTTATTTTCCGAAATTCGGCTGAAACCTGAACTTTGAATAAAAAATATTTTCTACCGTTCGTTAGCCAATTTAATTGTTTGGGAAAAA
Source organism: Eucalyptus grandis (assembly GCF_016545825.1). Classification (NCBI taxonomy): domain Eukaryota; kingdom Viridiplantae; phylum Streptophyta; class Magnoliopsida; order Myrtales; family Myrtaceae; genus Eucalyptus; species Eucalyptus grandis. Next base: position 1,706,774 of record NC_052613.1, read on the forward strand.
TGATCAGAAATTGAATTTTAATATTTTTAATTGACCAAAAAATTACTCTGATTTTTTATATTTTTTTAAAATGAATTTTTAATTATTTGTATTTTTAAAATCAAAATTTTTATTATTTTTCTTTCTTTTTCTTTTTTTCCTCCTTCCTCCTTCTTCCTCCTCCTTCCTTCGTCGTCGCATGCTTGATGATGGCTGGCTGCCCAGCGATCTATTCAATGGCCGACCAAGACCCGATCACTAGATCCGGTGAGCTCGAGGCTCAACCGATCTTGCCCAAGCTCGCCAAAGTTTCACCGAGCTCTAGCGAGCCTTGAGCTTGCTGGATCTGGTGGCAAAGCTCAGGTTCGCCTAGATCGGAGCCGAACTCGCTGCCAAATCCAGCGAGCTCGAGCGAGGCCCGAGCCCCGCCCCAGTTGCCGGATTTGGTGAGGCCCAAGCTTCGCCCTAGGCCAACAAGAGCTGCACCTCGCTAGATCTGGCGAGGCCTGAGCTCGCTGAGCTCAGGCAAGCTCGGCTTCGCCAGATCGGGCTAGGTGAGTGCAAGGCTCAAGCTAGCTTGCGACCGGTCACCGGTCGCCGCTATGGCTGGCAACCGGCCAAGGCCAAAAAGAAGACAAAAAGGAAAGAAAGAAAAGAAAAAAAGAAAAGGAAAAAAATTAAAACTCGATTTAAAAAAAAAAAAAAGCATAAAATAAAACGAAAATATATTGATGAAAAGAAACAAGATGGAAGAAGTTATGGAAAACGCTTTTCATTTTTGAGAAATGAAAAATGTTTTCCTTTTAAAGGTTGTTTTTTTCAATGATGTAAAACATTTTCCTTATTTAATTCGTTTTCCATAAAACGAACGCTGGAAAATTCGGAAAACGTTTTCCTGAAAATTATTTTCCGTGAAATGAACATACCTTAGTGTTATATGATTTCTAGGGTAGAAACATGAACATCATCCAAAATTAAGTTAAATTAAATGTAAGTATAGTTTATATTTGTGATTCGTCTATAAACAATTGGTTGGAGAAATTTCTTCAAAAAGTACAATGGACAATATTGTTGTTGGGGTTTATTTTAAGTCGGTTGTGGAAAAAATTAGTAATTGATTTATAGATATGAGAAAAAGTCTCAATCTTTAAATTTTTGGGGTGAAATAGCCTCAAGACCAGCCAATAATTATCTTGAAAGAAAAAAATTTGATTGCATGAGATCGTTGGTGGAGAAAAGAGGGAGCTTACTAAGACAAGTGCTTTGATGCAATCGGCACCAAAAGCAAAACCAACAGTTTTGTCCTTCTCAATGTCCAGCAAAACGTCCACAAAGTCTCTCCTATCTTCACCTCCGCCACCGATGCTGTTCTCCTCCATCTTCCTCCGATGCTCCTCCACCACCTCTTCGAGGAACTGGTCGAACTCCCTCGCGACCCGCTCCACTTTTGCGTCTAGACCAGTTAGCTTGTTGATCCACCCAAGGCTCGGAATGAAGTCCCCAACGTTGAAAATGCCCAGCAACCCCATCATATCCGCTAAAAGTACCTTGAACTTCTTGCCCTGCATGCCTTCGCTGTACTTCCTCCCCAGAGCCGTCCGGCATATGATGTCGTTCGTCAACGACGGAAACAAGTCGCTCAGGTCCACCGAGCGATGCTGCTTGATCTTGTCCATCAACAGAGAGATCTCCTCTTCTTGGACCGTCCGAAACGAGTGGACCCTCTTGTTGCTCAGCAGCTGGAGGACACAGATGCTCCTCATTTCCCTCCAGTACTCGCCAAACGGCGCCAGAGCCACGTCCTTGCGGTGGTACAAAAGCCTCTCCGACAGGGTTGACCTGAGTCGAAGAAATGACATGAATCGGCACAAGGTCAATGTCCATATCTGTAGTCCACCCGGACCTTCTCCATCATAAATGCCAGAAAATATGACTCTTAACAGAGAATTAAGATGCATGGACATGGGTTGACAGGCTTAGCCTATACCTGGGTCGGTCGGAGAAAATGAGGTCGTGGGTCTTCAAGATGTCCCGTGCACAGTCGGCGGAAGATACGACGAGGACGGGCACGCTTCCGAAGTGGAGCATCATCAAGGGGCCATAGCGTCTCGACAGGGCTTGGAGCGAGCGGTGAGGGTGATCACTGAGCTGGTGGAGGTTCCCGATGATAGGGAGCTTCGGCGGTGATGGCGGAAGGTGAAGGTTAGTAGCGGCGGCAGAGGAGAAGAGGAAGCGGAGGCATTTGAAGGTGAGGAAGGTGATGAAGAGGACGAGTGTGATTGAGGCCAGCGAGGGCGTGAAGGAGAGTAGCGGTGACACGTTGAAGCTGAACATCGCCATGTTTCTGCGTCTCGAGTGAATGCCTATCTTTTAGGGGTTGTGAAGACGAGTGGTGGGGGGACGGGGAGCGAACATGTGGATTTATATTGCTCGTGCGACTGTGGAGCTCCACATGAATTTTCATATGCAGAAAATCAGGAAATTTCCCATCTTGTTCACTTGCCATGAGAGAGAATTGACTCGTTCGCCTCCGGTAATTTTGAATGAACAGCCTTCCTAAGGATAAACAGATATTTGCTATTATTTTGCCTTGACCATTATACATGACCGACAACGTTTTCTTCCGGATGCGACAAATATTTGTTATCATTATTGGTAGATCGATTTTGTAATCATTCTCTAAATATCTACTTTTTTGGGCCAACTAATCCATCTTTGACGAAACCTCTTATCTTTTTTACCGATCAGTAAGTTATTATGGTTTGAAAGCAAGTATATTGAAAGGAGTGAACGCATGAATATCCATGCTTCCACTTTCACATAACTTACATATATCCCTCAACATCATCCATGGCAAGTCAAGTTAAAAATGGAATTATTACTCGCTGACGGTCAGTGACCGGCTAGAGACAAGGGCAGGTGAGGTCAACCCCCCAACCATTGGTGAGGGTGAGCCTCGTTGGTCCTCGTGAGGCTCGACCTCACTGTGGTTAGCAAGGTCAAGGCTCGTCCTCACTTCGTCATTTGCCTTCTTGAGGCTAGAGGGAGGAGAAAAAAAAAATTGAAAGAAAAAAAAGGAAAAATATTTTAATATTATTCAAAATAGTGCATATCAATACTAGTTATGTTACATAAAATGGTTAACATTCACGTCAGCGATCTCCGGTCAAAATTGGCGAGTTATCTGAATTGACATAAATACAAAATGTTTATAACTTAATTAGCATAATTACAATAACTTCAAGATTATTTTGATAATTTTCCCTTTATTGATGATCTTGTTAGTTTTGTCTAAAGAAAAAAAATTAGCTAGAAAAAGGAGGAGTCACAATTCATTTGGCCACAAACAAAATGGACAGAAACCAAATACAAATCGACTTTATTTTGCTTGATCTTACGACCCCACTTCATATTGATTGGGGGAGTTTATGAGTCGTGTCATTATGATTTGGGAAATTAATCGAGACATGTCAAATTGTGTTAACCTTTAGGTTGATATTGCCTTCATATCATATAGGATTGGAGTTTCTCTCTCTTTGTAAATTTTGTGCTATGATCTTGTTGGAAATTCACTTGTACGCTCAAAATTTAGTGAACAAGATTCATTTAAAGCTGAAATTTTTATTCGTTTTTCCTAAATGCTGATCCGTTTTTCATTAAATATCTTATAGGGGGTTTCTCAAGATGATCAACGTGGTTGTCAGCCAAAAATTATAGTTACAATTGGTTTGACAGGATAGAGACCATGGATCACGATGGTGGTCTGGTATCGAAGCTGTTTTGAAATGGTGATGGAATAAAATTAAAAATTGTCATGTCTCTCTCTTTCATCTTCACGATAACACCATGCAATATTATTTTGGGGATTTTGGTCTCTTTACTCCGTTTATAACCAACAATGTGAAGTTCAGAAAATTAGAACATACACCGCCAATATAAAGAAACCTACACACAGACCCCAGTGGCCACCCTTCCAACTTGGAAGGGGGTGAGGGGTTCAAATCCTCACCTTCTAGGGGGGGATGGGGGTAGGACGCGTAAGTTTCGAGTGGGTTGCGACTCCCACAACCTGCGAAGCGGAAAAGGCTGCAGTGAGTGTAGAGTAGATAGAGTAGGACTGAAAAAAAAAAAAAATCCACCCTAAATTTGAGGATTTGAGCTACCCAATCCCTCACTAAACATCAAATCCAAGGTGGATTAGACCGCGTGATTAGATATTATTTTTCCTTTCTTGTAGTCTTTGCCGCGTTGATCTGATATATTGTCGCCAAGTACCTGTCGTTTGGCGTGTAATCCCTCCCCAAATCTCGGGATTATGGCAATCGCAGGGTCTGCAGGTCTGCAAAGTTCACGTGCTGCTCATGTACCCTATTCCACCCTAGGGCCAAGCAAGCAAGGACAAAAAGGCTCGACTTGGACTCGATCTTGCCTCCTCCACGCTCTACCAAATCAGTCAAACATGGAGTCCCCAAACATCCTTGAAAATTAACGCGCGTTATTGAATAATTAAAGTTGCAAAAGGACAAAATTAGGGTTTAATCTCTTTTTTCGTGGTTCTTGCGGACAGATTAACCTATCATTGGTTGCGTTTGGTTGAGCTTTGGGGAATGCTTTCCCCCAAATTTTTTTGGCTTAAGGTGTATTTATTCAAAGCATCTCAGTCTTTTTTCCCTTTGTAACCGTTACTGTTACATGGTATTCGAATCCCCTGTCCGGCGTCAATACTAATAGTAGTCATTGCATACTCTTTCTATTTGTCAATTAACCGTGCAAAGAAAATGAAAGAATAGATCGTATTTCTAATTTTATAGGAGATGTTGAGAAGGCGTACCTAGTACACATTAAAGTAATAGTTGTTATGCAAGACCATAATAAAAACGTAACTTTTGTTTTTCTTCTAAACGAATATGATATTGAGATTTTTTTCCCAAAGCGTGATTAGTTTCTAACATCGCTTCTTGCTCTAGGCCTTTTATTAGTTTGTCTTGGTAAAGCCCCGAGACGGAATATTTTTTTTCTTGAAACAAGACCTGACGTGACATAGAGACTCCTTTACAATTCACCGATTAGCTCAAATCAAATGATGCAATCTCACATATATGAAGCAATATGAAGGGTTAAGTACAACGCTTACCGCTGGATTTTAGATATCACTTGCGTCAGATACTTAAGAGAAATCCATGCTTCAATGTGGCCGAATGATATATGATTGGACTAACTCATGTGTAAAATATCAAATGAATCAAGTTTCAAGCAAGTTGGGGTCTTCCAGAGGAAGTCGTGTTCAAAATACTAAAAGGTGTTCGGCAAATCAAAGAGTGGGTCTCTTAATTTTTCTACGTTCTCGTCGAGTCCAATGCACATTGCACTTTATGTGACATCTCGAAATTTGGCTCCTGATTCGAATATATGAAATGGTTGTTTCGTTGACGCGCTTATGGTTAATTTACTTTAAGCTAGCCACTCACAAGTTAATTAATCTATTAGGTGGAGCCGTTAAGTTAAACGAAACTAAAGAGTGGCCAATACAATACAACGACAAGCTAGATGGCCAATAATACAACATGGATGGCCAACGGGTACCAATAATGCAATGTACGGCCTGCAATGTACAAGTGACAAGTACCAATAATGGAATGTACTAGCGACAAGCACCAATAATGCAACGTAAGGCTAGCAATTTTTATTTTTTTTCGTTTGATGAGGGAGATGACTATCCAGTCTCCATTGCCTTCTCAAGCCTTACTCTATTGAGACCGACTTTTAGCATCCAACTAAATTTATCTACTAAGCATAAGGTACCAATAATGCAACATACGGCCTGCAATGTACAAGTGACAAGTACCAATAATGGAATGTACTAGCGACAAGCACCAATAATGCAACGTAAGGCTAGCAATTTTATTTTATTTTTCGTTTGATGAGGGAGATGACTATCCAGTCTCCATTGCCTTCTCAAGCCTTACTCTATTGAGACCGACTTTTAGCATCCAACTAAATTTATCTACTAAGCATAAGGCCTTTTTGCAACAAAATTATGATGCACATTCTCATGGAGGTGCGTACAAAGCAAACTACAAGGACGAGGTGCTATGCTGCCATTCTAAAATCTCTAACATCATATAGAGATGTTGAAGAGGAGGAGGGAGACAATTAGCTCATGGTGTTTACAAACAAACACGACTTTATTATCGAAGGCTATTGTAGGGAAACAAATTTCTAAAAACGATTCGATACTCAATTGAACACCGAAAACGAATGCAGAAAACATGTCCAGAAAAACATATTACACCGATCAAAAGGTATATCACATAGTCGGACATACCTTAGTTCTCACAAATTAAGTACCAGCATCGCAGTTTTATGAGGAATTCTTAGAAGCCCTAATTCCATTCGTGAAGAGGAGTGTACTGTTTCTCAAAGGGAAACTAAGAATGTAGAACAGAGAAAACGTATTTCCCTTTTCTCAAAAACGATATTTTTCAAATAACACAATTGCTTAGATATCATAACTGGCCAGATATTCCCCCCCCCTTTTAATATTTATTTTATTGTTACGACTCGAACCTCGAGCGCACACACATCTCTCTGCGGTCGATACAAATGCGACATTCCCAGAACGCGTTGAGATAGCTAGTATAAGCACCTAGAGGGGGGTGAATAAGTGCACAAACAAATTCTCGAGATACGGAAACGATTCTAGACAAACGATAGAAAGGAAAATACGATCAAAGTAAAGTAAAGGTTAGGGAAGAGATAATTGAACACAAGATTTATAGTGATTCGGCTTATTCCAAGCCTACGTCCACTCTTCCGTCGATGGCCCATCACCTGATTTCACTATGAACAAAAGAGAAGTTACTGCACTTTTCCTTGATTCCACAAGTATAGATGTTCTACCACACTTCCTCAAGGTTTCTCACGAATATAGACTCTTTTTTGTTTACACAATTTTGCTCAACAAATGAATTGACTAAGAACAAGAAGCTTCAGACTTTGGAATTCTTATATCGTGCACACTCTCGAACAACTAGAACGTCTTCCTTATATACTCCTTCATGCCATCATACCCTTTGGCACTTACCAAAGGAATTCCTCCAATCTACCCGTTGGACAAAATCAATTAGGAAAATCATTCGAGCTATTAAAGGAACATGTCGATAGCCCATCAATCATGTTCGCCCATACAATTAGGATCTCGGTTTCCATAAGTAGAACCTTCCAAGTATACTTTGCCAATCATTGGATCCTTAATCTTCGAATCAATTATGATCAAATAAAGGATTCCGTTATGTCATATCCAGCCAAGAGATCTTCTTCAGTCGATAAGGCCACATCCTTAATGAAACATCAAGTTCTGGATAGCCTTTCTTCAACGGATTAGAAACTGTCAATGAGGATAGGCTTTGAGTCTTGAGTCTAGCTGTCCTGAGGTCTTCGACTTTAAATAGCGAGTCTGCAAGCCTTCAGACTAGCTTCAGACTAGACTGATGGAAACGTTTTGTCAACTTCAAAACGCTTCAAGAGGATTTCTCCAACAATCTCCTCCTTTTTGATGGTGACAAAACTTTCCTGCAAATTTGGAAAACTTTGACCTGCAAAACATTTCTCAAATATATATGCATATCTTATAGAGATAAATGGCTAAATGAATAACACTAGAATCTGCAACGACAAAAAATAAGTTAGTCCAGTATGCAATAAAGTCATCCATAAGATATCAATATTAGTTAATAATAAGCAGTCAAATCCAAATCCCAAATTTAGTCCACATCCAGACACACTACATCCAGACACACAAGTCAAGTCAAACCACAAACCAAACAAACCAAAAGTTCGACAATTTTAACTTCAAAGTTTTTCAAGTCTCGCAACTCTCCCCCTTTTTGTCAGCATAAAAAAGATTGAGATGAAAATGGAGTCAAGAATGCTTGGGAACACGAACAAGCTGGAAATCTCCCATCGACTGAACGATGCCTTCCAGCCTTTTAAAGTCTTCCTTCAGTTGTGCAACATCCTCACCCTTAGCATTAGCCTGAATCTGAAGATAAAGGGCTTGGATTTGATCATTTAATGAACCCAAAGAAGCTTGTCCTGCATTCTGCAAGTTCTGAACTTCGCATCCCAATGCATATATCTGACCTTGCATCTCCAAGAGAATATCCATCACTCTTTGGTCTGCGTACTGGCGTTGGCACGATCTGATGGAGTAAATGCAGACGATGGTAGATCAGCATAATCACACAGATTTGGCGAAGAAACATCATTACATTCCTCAGGAAACTGAGAGGCATAAATATCCTCTGGATCTGCTGGGGATCGACTGACTCCCTCACTCAAGGTTTGCGGTGATTTGAGGACATTCCTCTTTTCTCTTAGTCTCCCCTTGTGTTCATGCCTTCAGGTGGAGAGTGCTCCTCATGTTCTCTTTCTTCTTGATCTCTTTTCTCTTATTCTTCTTTTTCAACTCTCTCTTTCTCAACATCTCTTTCTTCTTCTTCTTCTCTTTCCTCCGTTTCTTTTTCCTCTGCTTCTTTTTCTGCTCTTTCTTCTATCTGCTGTTCTAACTCTTTCTCTGGAACAGATCGACTGAGATTCTTCAAAGCCATTGCAGAAATAGTGATGTTATCCTCATCATCTTCATCCTCAACGAGGAGAGCTCTTCTTCTCTTGGATGGAGCATCCATGGGCTCCTTCCTTTTCCTTTTTCCTGCAGAAGAGAATTAATGAGATTTGACTAGAGTCTTCTCCTTAAATTTCTCCAATGCCTTGCTTAGTTCCATTAGACGCATCTTGGTCACCATTTTCAGTCCTACCACCATATGATCGCACGATCGAGCACAAAGAATTTGCGGAAGCTGAATGTTCAGATGTCTGAATAACTTCGTCACAAGACCTGGATAAGGAAGTTGTCCTATGTCCTTCATCACAGCTCTATACATGTGGAACATAACAAAGGTGAGGAAGTGAAAACCTTTCCCAAAGATGATGGCATACATTAGCTTTGTCTCCCGAACTTGAGACATCAGTCTTGGAAGTTGATTTCGGTCTAAGACAATTGATTACAATTTTGTGCAGCAAGATGTTGAATACACTCATCCTTGAATAGGAAATCTTTCCCTCTGTTCTCCTGTCCTTAACAAGTTCCAGAGTAGTACGAGCAATAGAAACTTTGATCCGTTGATATCTTCCTCTCTCAACTCCTAACACATCTGCTAGCATATCCATATCCACTACAAAGTCTTGATCTTTGACACAAGGATAATCTATTCGCATCCAAGAAACTAAGATTTGAATAGAAATATGCGATTAGTTGAGGATAGGCCTCTGTGGTGTCAGAGCAGAATTTTTCAAGTTGAAGATGACCAAACTTTTCCCTCAAGTTCACATTTACAGCATCTAGAAAGTCAAAATCCACACTCCTAGGGTTTATCACCCCACGCTTCAGCAATTTTGAGTATAGATCCTTCTATTCCTTCGATCTAAACAACTCTCCCCTTTTTCCTCGATTTTCCGCCGCAACTCCCATTCTTAGTTGAAATTGGTTGTATAATTTATCATCATCATTTCCATCTACCGGATTAAATCCCCAATCACGAGGGTCACTTGGGATATTCGCAAGGGTTTCTTCTGCCACCCCTTTACGAGCAATTCCCAAACTTTCCATTTTCACAAAAAGATATATTCATTTCCATATCCTTTGTCCTTAAGAAAATCATCGACATAGTTCAATGGAGTACCAGTCCCTTTTAAAGCACGATATAACTTATAAATAAAATAGGGCCTTTGAACTCTTACAGGGTGCATCTTCAATGATTTCTTCATTTTGATGATGATCAACATCTTGAGGACTAGATGGAGGAGAATGACGCCGCTGAGAATGTTGTGGGCTCTGCTGCGATTTGGAGACACTTCTTCAATAAGATCGAAGTGCGTAGGCCCTCACTCATTTGCCGTGGTCCCCACGCTTGCGATCCTCGAAGACTTTCTTGAAGATGACATCTTTCTTAGTCTTTGAAAGATTCCTTGCTTGACTTTCCTAAGAAAGATGACAACTTTTTCGAAGATTAAACCAGAGAAGAAAACAGAATGGAAGATTTGTGCTTTTAGGGTTTTGAGTTAAGCGAAGAGAAACCGACGTATATAAGACAATCGAAAGGAGAGGATACCAAACGTCGTAATGGAAAGTGAAAAGATGCATTTAAAAAATAACTGCCTTTTTCGAAAATGGTCATTTCAAAATAACTCCTTTTTCTAAAGGAAACGTTGCAATAATCTCGTTAATTAAAGATAGCGGTTGAGATAACAATATTCAACACGGTTGATGAACGTACTTTCAAGATGAGATTAGAGAGAGAGAATAACTTACAGTCAAAGTCTTGCAAATCAAAGTCTTATTTGTCTAAGTCTCGAGAGTCTCTAGACTTTAACTTCTTCAAACCTCAAAATGTTGAGTCCGGAACGGATAATTTCAAATTGATTTTCTCCAATGACTTTGTAAATATATCTGCCAGTTGGTTCTTTGAGTCAACAAACTAAATCGTAATTTCTCCATTTTGAACATGATCTCTAATGAAGTGATGTTGAATCTCTATATGCTTTGCTCTTGAGTGAAGAATTGGATTTTTGGTGAGATTGATTGCGTTGGTGTTGTCACATTTAATCTCCGTGCATGAATCTTCAATTCCAAAGTCTCTTAGCTGTTGTTTTATCCATAGAATTTGTGAACAACAACTTCCAAGAGCTACATATTCTGCTTCAGAGAGAGCTACCGTACTTTGCTTCCTTGAAAACCAAGACACTGTCCCGCCTCCAAGTAGTTGACATGTACCCGAGGTGCTCTTTCTATCAACTCGCATCCGGCTAAGTCTCGTGTCTGAGTACCCAAGAAGAGTAAAGTCTCCTTTTAGGATACTAGAGACCGAAGCTTGAAGTTGATGCAATATATTTGATAATACGCTTTGCAAAGCATTTAAATGTGATTCTTTAGGGTCTACTTGAAATCGGCACAAATGCAAACACTAAACAAAATGTCGGTCTAGAAGCAAAGAAGATAAAGAAGTGAACCGATGATACTCCTATATAACTTTTGGTCGACTTTCTTTCCTCCTTCATCTTTATCTATCTTCAAGGAATTTGACATTGGTATATCGGCCTTTTTGCAATTGTCCAGTCCAAACTTCTTCACAATATCATTAGCATATTTTTCATGATGAATAAAAGTTCTTTCTTTCGCTTGTTTCACTTGAAGTCCAAGAAAGAAGGTTAACTCACCCATCATGCTCATTTCAAATTCATCCCGCATAGTCTTAGAGAATTTCTTGCAAGACTTTCATTAGAGGATCTAAAAATAATATCATCGACATATATTTGAACAAGTAGAAAACTATTGCTTTCTCTTTTAATGAAAAGAGTAGTGTCTACTTTACCTTTAATAAATCCATTTTCAATTAAAAACTTACTCAAATCAGTACCAAGCTCAAGGTGCTTATTTTAAGCCATATAAAGCCTTTTTTGAGTCCGAATACCGAGTCCGGGTTTCCTTGGGTCTTCAAACCCGGTGGTTGTTCCACATAGACTTCCTCTTGGATGAATCCATTTAGGAATGCACTTTTGACATCCATTTGGAATAACCTGAAATTCTTATAACAAGCAAAAGCAAGTAATAATCGAATTGCTTCTAACCTTGCTACTGGTGCGTAAGTCTCGTCATATTCTATCCCTTCTTCTTGTGTGTATCCCTTGGCCACGAGTCTTGCCTTGTTTTTTATGACTTTTCCTTTCTCGTTCATCTTGTTCCTAAAAACCCATTTAGCTCCAATAACAGACTTACCTTTTGGTTTAGGAGTTAATTCCCGACATCATTAATACCGAATTGCCCGAGCTCTTCTTGCATAGCTTCAATCCAGCTTTCATCGATAAAGCTTCTTCTATGCTTTTGGGTTCTATTTCGTAACCAAGAGCCACAAAGACTAGACTCTTCGTGCCTTTTGGATCTTGTGCGAATTCCTTCATTGATGTCGCCAATAATAAGATCTTTGGGATGCCCGGACTTATGTTTCTAGTTGCTGGTTAATTTGTCGATTGATGATCACTTCCTTCACTTGAATCTTCAACAGTCACTTGTTCTGGTCCTTCAAAGTCTGAGCTATTTTAGACTTTGTAGAGTCTCGGAGCAGGTTCGATTCTTCAAGATGAGTCTCGAATGGATTCATTTTGCATAGAATCTTGGAATTTAACATTCATTGATTCTTCCACCGTTTGAGTCTTCTTGTTGTAGACTCGTATGCTTTGCTTGTGGTTGAATATCCAAGGAAGATGCCTTCATCTGACTTTTCTTCAAATTTACCAACTCGATCATTTGCATTTTCAGTATAAAACATTTGCATCCAAATACATGAAAATATGAAACAATAGGCTTATTTTCTTTGAATAGTTCATAGGGGTTTTTTCCGAATGGGCCTTAGAAAAACTCTATTTATAATGTGACATGTCAGAGAAACCGTTTCAGCCCAAAAACGTGAAAAGATGTTACTTTCAATTAAAAGAGTTCTAGTCATTTCTTGAAGTGATCTATTCTTTCTTTCCGCAACTCCATTTTGCTCTGGAGTATATGGAGAGGAGAATATATGCTGAAGACCGGATTCATCACAGAATTTTGTAAAATCATGATTTTCAAACTCACCTCCATGATCTGTTCTTATTCTCGAGATAACATACCCTTTTTCATTTTGAACCTTTTTAGCAAACTTTTCAAAGTAAGAGAAAGTTTCAGACTTACTTGCCAAGAAATATACCCAAGTAAATCGTGAGTAATCATCCACAATTACTAGGCAGTATTTCTTACCTCCAATGCTTTGTGTTCTGGTTGATCCAAAAAGATCCATATGCAGAAGCTACAGTACACGTTTAGTGGAAACTTGATTTATTGGTTTAAAGAAATTTCTTACCTGTTTTCCCAATATACATGGTGTACATAGATCAGACTTTTGGTATGATAAATTGGGTAGACCACGAACAAGCTTCTTTGCTGAGATTTTGGCTATTTGCTTCATATTGACGTGCCCAAGCTTTCAGTGCCATAAGTTTGCTTCGTCTTGGATTGAGATTAGACATTGTGATTCATCTCGGTTTCACATCCAAGAGGTAGATATTTCCATGTCTTCGACCCATGAATGACTAAGTAGAATCTTTACTAATTCCCGAACATATTCCCTCTTGAAAGTTGATTTTGAAACCAAGATATCACATAGCTGACTAATACCGAGCAAATTATAATTAAGCCCTTCCACTAAGGAAACATTGCTGATTGTGAGATTTCCAATCTTTACAGCCCAAATCCCACAATTTTTCCTTTGCTGTTTCCTCCAAAAGAGACTTTTCCACCATTTACTCGAACAGTCTTTATGAAGTAATTTGAGTCTCCCCCGTCATGTGTCTTGAGCATCAACTATCCAGATACCATTTTACATTTTTCTTGATAGTGATATGCATTTAAAAAGAAACTCAAACCTTCTTTGGTACCCATATTTTCTTGGGTCCATTGGTGTTAGTATGATATGCGGTTTTTGCCCATACCTTTTTAACAGTTTCCAAATCATAGGACATTCTTTTTCAAAATGATTTGCACTATTGCACTTTGAGCATCCGAGAGCATTGCGACCTCGGTTTTACAAAGATCCTTTTAAAATGATTTTTGTAAGCATCTCTTGTGGGTCTTTGTTTGATTCTTTCCTTCACTTTAGGAAAATCAATTAAAGAAATGGTTTCAGAATCATTCCCAAACCATTTATTAAAATAAGGTCTTTGAACAGAGAGATTTTTTCCAGTTTATGAGATCCTATAGAAAATCTTTTGGAAATATTTGAGATATCACTTTTCAAGAATGCATTTTCTTTTAAAAGATTATCTTCACTTTCTTTAAGAGAAGAAACATTCTTGTCTAAACATTTCACTTTTTCTTTCAAAATATTTTCCTATTGTTTTAGAGCAGAATTTTCCTTCTTGAGTTCGGAAATTCTTTTAAGAGAAGTCTTAAGACTGAAACACAATTCATTAATGTACTTTGAAACCTTAATAGCGATTTTGAAGTTACTTACCTCAAATTCGCTTTCAATATGAATCTGTCTCGGAATTTGAATCAATCCGATTGTGCCATCGACATATATTGGCATAATCATCATCACTTTCTTCACACTCTATATCACTCCAGGTTTCAGCTTTAAGAGCTTTTCGATACTTTTCAATTTTTCCTTTCTTCTTCCTCAAAAGAGGACAGTTGGGTCTGATGTGTCCCTTTTTCTTACATTCAAAGCAGACTACATCTTTGTTTGATTCATCATCCTCAACCGACTTAGTCTCGTTGCTTTTGAAAACTTTGTTTCTTTGGATTGAATCTTCTTCCTTTTCGTTCAGTTTTCTAAATCTTCTTATCATGAGAGCAAGTTCCTCATCATCCATATCGTCTTCGAATCTGTAACATCGAATCATCATTAGATTTTAATGCAATGGATTTCTTACATTTAGGGTCTTCGTCTTCATTGATTCGTTCCACTTCATAAGACCGAAGAGTCCCAACCAACTCATCAACAGATAGTGGCATGATTCTTTGGGTCTCTCGATTGAGGTCTTTATGTGATTCCAATCCTTGGAGAGTCCACGCAAGAGCTTGTTTACTTTCATGGGATCGAAATTGGTTGACCTTGATTTTCAAGACCATTCACGATTTACAAAGCGACTAAACATATCGGTTATAGATTCTCCTGGTTTCATTTTGAAGGCTTCATATTGACCGAGGAGAATGTTGATTCTAGTTTCTTTCACTTGATCGGTTCCTTCATAGGTAATATGTAATCTATCCCGTACTTCTTTAGCTGTAACACAAGAAGATATTCTATTATATTCAGTAGGGGATAAAGCACAATATAAGGAATAAATCTATCTCTGATAACGGCAATTGCATCCACTGACTGCTAGATTAACTCTGGACCTGTGATCTTTTTTTCCCCGACTTCATCCCAATACACTGGCATTCTGCATGCTCTACCATACAGCACTTTAAAAGGAGCCATCTGAATACTCTGCTGGTAGCTGTTGTTGTAGGCAAATTCAACAAGGTGAAGCTATTCCTCCTAGCTTCCCTTGAAATCTAATACGCAAGCTCGCAGCATGTCTTTGAGGGTTTGAATCGTCCTCTCAGATTGGCCATCCATTTAAGGATGATAAGCCATACTATACTGTAACTTCATTCCCAAAGCACTATGCAAACTTTTCCAAAAGGCAGCGGTGAATCTCGGGTCTCTATCTGAAGTAATCGTCACCGGCACTCCATGTAGACGAACAATTTGACGCACGTACAAATCTGCATGTCTGTCCAAATCAAGGTCCTTTCGTATTGCAATGAAGTGAGCTGACTTCGTCAGTCTGTTGACCACTACCTAAATGGAATCATTACCCTTCTAACTCCTTGGTAAGCCTGTCACAAAATCCATTGTAATGTGTTCCCGTTTCCACTATAGAATCTCGAGAGGTTGTAGAAGTCCTCCTGGCTTATAGTGCTGTGTATTCACTTGCTGACACGTTAGACACTTGGCGACATGCTTGACAATATCTGCCTTCATACCGAACCACCAATAGTGTTGATGCAGGTTCTGATACATCTTCGTATTACCAGAATGAATGATGTAACTGCTACGATGAGCTTCTAACAAGTTCTCTTCCTTAAGCTCTACATCATTAGGTACATACAATCGTCCTCGGAACCTTAGTGTTCCGTCATCAGCAATTTGAAAGTCAGCTTTCCTCTTCTTAGTATCCTATTACAGGATTTTCTAAATATCTGGATTTGTCGACTGAAGCATCTTAATTATGATCTACCCTTCCGGCTCAATTTTGAAGGTGGCCATAAGACTCGAAAGGTGGCCTACCTCAAATTTAAAAATCGAATCTCGAGCTTTCTCAAGCAAATTCCACTCTTTAACCAGCATATGCGCAACTGAAGATTTCTGACTTAGCGCATCGGCGACCTTATTCGTCTTTCTAGGGCGATATAAAATATCACAATCATAGTCCTTCAGGAGTTCCATCCAGCGATACTATTTCATATTCAACTCCTTCTAAGAAAATAGATACTTGAGACTTTGATGGTTTGTGGAGATCTGGAATCTTTCTTCGCACAAATAATGTCTCCAAGTCTTCAGAGCGAAGATAATCGCAGCAAGTTCTAAGTCGTGCCTCAGATAATTCAGTTCATGAGGTCTTAACTGACCGGACACGTATGCAACAACCCTGCCATTCTGCATCAACACGCAACTCAGTCCTCTAAATGACACATCATTATAGATCTCGTATTTTCTAAGACTAGATGGAATGAAAAAGACGACAATGTCAATATGTGAATGAAAAATTGATCCTTATTATGTGATTTTGGTATTTCACCAAGATTAGTCATAAGAGAAGGGACATTATTAAAAGATCGATCGACGGCTATCAATCGAATGTCCACTCCATTCCAAAAGATTTATATGTAAAAGTGGTATTGATTTTTGAAAGATTGATTTATGATTTTACTCATACAAAAATGAAGTGACTTTTGTTTTGAGAAATCTATACACAAAATATTATATGAATTTCAATCCCAGAATGTGAGAAAGGAAGAATTTGAATGAAAATGCAATTACAAATTTTTTGGTGTCCCAAAATATAATCTTGACTTGAAAGAATTTTCTAAACAAAAGGTGGTTTTGAGCCCATAATAAAAAATTTAAACAAAGTCATGTTTAGCAGGGTCAAATCAAAGTGTTTAGAACTTGCATTCAATGTTCACTTCTCAAGAGTGATTGCCAATTTTTCAATCATAAGCCTGCATCACTAAGGGCATTCGATTGATTTTTGCAAATTTCAAGATGAAAATTTAATTAAAAAAACAAATAAAAAGAAGAATGATATTTACAGTGGGGAACAACTTTTCTCGTTTTTTTTTTCAATTGCATAGACATAAACATGGGATGTGGTTCGATTTTTAATCTATACGACTCAAAATGGAGCCATAGGATAATCGGACCAAACCAACAAGA
This sequence comes from Eucalyptus grandis, assembly GCF_016545825.1. Lineage (NCBI taxonomy): Eukaryota > Viridiplantae > Streptophyta > Magnoliopsida > Myrtales > Myrtaceae > Eucalyptus > Eucalyptus grandis. The sequence goes on from NC_052613.1 coordinate 1,723,828, forward strand.
TCGCAGCTAGATCGTGTTATCCATGACTCCGACTTCGTTAAAGGACCGACCTGTGTCTCGTGGTTGTAGAGCAGGGTATTGACCTTTGACATTTGAAAGAATTTTCGGAGTCGAGGTAGGCGACTCGTACTATATGGTTGTAGTCGGAGTAATATCCACCTCAACACCATCCTAGGTGATCCTATGCAGCCTAGGTCCGGCGGCAAGTAGTGTGTGTTATGGTGTAGTGCAATGCAGGGAATGCAAGCATGACAATTTATAGACAAACAACACTTCATAAATTCAAAACATAAACATCCATTTCCAACTCCACACCTGCAAGACAAGGGGTTAACAATTACTCCTCCCCTTAACTCTTAAATGTAAAAACATTTAACACCCATTTTAGTGGACGTATCTCGTATTCTCGGTGCCAAATAAAAATTATTTTTGAACAAGATAAATTTAGGCCTAAGTCCTTTAAGGTTTAAACCAATTCCCCAGTGGAGTCGCCAAACTATCACGACCTACCCCTCGGGGGGAGGTAATAGGTTTAGGGATATTGCCTAAAAGGACATGCCTATGACCCATGATTAGGTGCGGGCTCTCCAACCTCATACCTCGCGTAATGTTGGGGTATCTTAAGAATTTTGCAAAAATGAATTGCCACTAGCCTATTGGGGATGGCTAGAAACCAAGATATAAAAGTATACCTTACTTCCTATGCAACTAGAGAATCTAGGGTCGACGACTTAATTACACTAATTGACTAATTAATGCCATTTCGATACCTAATCTTGTTCATTTTAAGAGAAAAGATTTTTGTTAGACAGTTTGGATTGATTTTATATCTATCCACTAATATGTAAGGTGATCATGCAGGTACGCAATCATTAAAATAATAATCACCGCTACCAAGATCCCAATTACAATAAAATTGACCAAAGGCAATTAAACATAATTAAATATGCAAATTAAAAACGCGATATAATCAATATGCAAGCAAATAAAGGTCGAATTACACTAAAAAGGAAAAATATGACAATTTTCAACCAAACCCTACATCTTTTAATTTTGAAATTTTTAATTTTTTAAAAATATTTTATTATATTTTATTATTTTTAAATATTATTTTAATATTATAAAATTATAATATATGAAAAACGACTTGGGTCGGATCCTTGGGTTGGGTCTGACCCGGTTTGTTGAAAAGACGGCCTGAGCCTAGACTAAACCGGCCCGCGCAATCCAAGCTGGTGAAAACCTAGCCGGGTTGGGCCTAATATGTAGGCCCGGTTTGGTCTAATTTTTTTTTTTTAAATGAAGCCCACAAGCCCACATTAAACCAATCCAAACAAGGCCCGAATTATTCAAAACCCTACCCGGTTCGCAACCCGCGCCCAACCCGGCTTCTAACCTTCTTCTCCGAGGCTTCTTGGTGGCGTTGACGAGAGATGATTGGGACGTCACCAACTAGACAAGCGGTGATGGGCTTGACGGCGGTGGCGATGCAGCAGGTTGTAGTGGTGATGCGGCGGGCGGTAGTGACAACGCGAGGTCTGCAAGGACGAGTGGCAGACGGTGACGGCTAGGGTTTCGAGAAGGGGTGGGCGCGATGACGATGGTTATGGCGGCAGGTGACGGCAACAATAGTAGGAATGGCGACAACAATCCTCCTCCCTCCAGATCTAGTCTACTTGTGTGGTTCATGGCCTACTCTCTCCTATGTTCATCTTTGGCTGGTTCGACATCGGGAGCAACGGCGGTGGGTGCTATAGGTCGGCGCTCGAAGGGTAATGGCGCATCGCGGCCTTCAGCCGCAGTGTCACGAGGGTAGCAAAGTGGTGCGACAAGGGGGCTCGGACTCAAGGCATCACGGAGCGGTGGTGTCGTAGTGAGGGCTGCAATGGTGATGGCATCCAGAGTTGGAGGGCGACGGCTCGGACAATGTCAGGGTTAGAGGGCAGTGGCTTGGAAGTTGTAATAGTCGGGGTCAGAGGGCGGCAGCTCAAACGGCGTCAAGCCCAGGAGTTGCGGTAGCTTGAACGGCATCGGGGTTGGAGGGCGATGGCTCGAATGGCGTTAAGCCCGGGAGTTGCGACGACTGCACGACATTGGGGTCGGAGGGCGGCGGCTCGAGACAGCGGCGTCGAGCAAGTGCTAATGATGCCTCCTCTAAATTCTCTCCCTCTCTCCGGTCCTCCCCTTTCTTTGCTTGTCCCCCTTCTATCTTTTTTGCTTTATGCTGCTTTTTGTCTTTTCTCCTTTGCAGGTGTGCATGCGAGTTGGAGGAGGGAGAAGGCTAGTGTGGGCAGGGCCAAAGAGGAAACGGGCCTGGGCCACGCAAGGGAAAGAGAGGTGGGCAAAGGCTTTGGGCCAATGCCGAATCCGGCCCGACCCAACCTTTAGGTGTTTTTTCTATATTTTTTCTTTTTTTTGTTGTTTTGTTTTTTTTTTTTTTTTAATTAATTTTTTTAGTGACTAATTCCTAATTTTGTATTGGGTCCTAAATAAATTGGTAAAATTTAGGTGTCAACAAATCCCTAAAAGCTATTTAGTAGGTTAGATTGTACTAAAATCACGTCCGGTCAATTTTAACCACGAAATTGAATTCGTTTTCAAGAATCGAACGTTTGAGCGTGTCACGATTTATTTTTAGGACATCATCTCATCTTTCAAAGAAATTTCGTCAAGCCTGGAAATTTATGGAAAAACCAAATTCAACAAAAAGAAAATAGAGGAAATTCAGAGGGGCTAATAAAGAGGAATTTTTGGGTTGCAAAAAGGGTTTATTTGGAGAATTTGAAGTTAAAGTTTCATTGAAATGATGCTTGACCTTTTTGGCTGAAGACTTTGGGGGCTTTCTCACCATTATTTAGATATTTCATTAGATTTCTAATTGGCCAAGCTTTGGACTTTCTTTCCCCCCGCTCTCTCTTTCTCTCTCTCTCTCTCTCCTCCCATCTTTCTTCTTGCCTTTCACACATGAACCTCTGCAGAACAGCCCACGTTCTTTCCCTCCCCCTCTCTTCTCTTTTCACCATCGCTGACCTCCATTTCTTTCATCCCCTTTCCTTGCTATAGCCACCAGCCAATCTCTCCATCCTTCACGCATGCTTAAACCCTCACCACAGCACCAACTTCATCAGCCATCTCTACCCTCATGTCTCCCCCACAACACGTCAGCCCACCTTGCCGCATCACCACAAGCTTCAACCGCCTAGTAGCCTGTCCCGACCAACACACTGCCTCACCACCACTGGTCCAACCACAGCCACCGCCAAGACCGACTAGCAGCAACCATAGAAGCATAACCAAATTTCTAGCTTTGGCCATGAGCTTTACTTGGCCGTTTCCTTTGCTATTTGAGCTCTGTTTGAGACACAGTATTCACCACCTTTGCATCCCCGTCATCGTGAACCCATCGTTGTCCTAATCCAATGAATTAACTCCCTAATCCTTGATTAGATAGTTAATTGCGCTAAGTTGGTTATATTAGTGTTAGTTTAGCCTTAAGATGGATTAGTGTTAATCTAGTTTGGTTAGATTAGCCTTAAGATGAATTAGTGTTAATTTAGTTAGTTAGATTAGTACTAATGAACGTGGTTTAGCTTGGTTTAGTGGATTCCTTTCTGGATTAGTTTACTAGACACTTGCTGGTTGCGATTTTTGTGGATTAAGATATGTTACGAATTTGAGGTTGCTTTCTTCATGAAAAATGTTTTAGACATCTTCAAATATGGCATATATTTTACTCAAAATTTTATGGATTTAATTCAATGATATTTCAAGTTCATTACAATCAAAATGGAATCTTAGTTTGTGCTAAAACTGGTGACCTTTTGGTGTTCAAAAGATTTTTATCAACTCTTAAGATTCGATTTTCAAAAGATTTTATTTACCAAAGTTGTTCCTCACATCTTATAGTTTAACATATTCAAACTTTAGATCAAATAGATAAGTTTTGAATTTCGAACCAAACTGATTTAGAAAACATAATTTCTGGACACAGACACAATTTTGGTAACGGTTTGGGCGAATTACTGCTCTTAATCTAGAAAGATTTGGGTCAAGGTATCTGCATGAAAAATATTCTTTTAGGTTTCATTTAGAATATATTCAAATGTGAGAAGCTTTTGAACTCATTTGATTATGTTTCTAGAATTAAACTTGGAGGCGCGCGAGTGGCCTGGTTTCTGCTGGTTAGGGCCAATTGTGGTTTTAATGGTTGTTCTTGGTGTCTTGTTTGCTAGAAAATGTATATTTTGTGATTTGATTGACTTTTGGCATGCTGAGGACTTATGTGTGGTACTATGAGATTGATTGCTCTATGTTGGTTGTTTATTGTTATTGCAAAAGATGGCCATGTGAGCTTTTAATTAGAAAAACAATGAGGTGTCGAGTTGGACACCAAAACTTATTTGCTCATTAAAATAATGAGATTTTAAACTAGGTGTGTGCAAATTTTGACAGATTAATTTTGAGTACGTGAGTACCTATGAATTTATTTTTAAAAGTTTTGAAAAAAAAAAAAAGGGATTACTAAAGATTATCTTCAAAAAGGGGTGTTTGGGAAAGAAAATAGAAAATAAATAAGGTGTTGGGTTTGGACGCCAAATTTTATATGCTCAATAAAACGATGAGGTTTTATACTAGATGCGTGCAAAGTTTGGCTAGTTAATTTCAAATATGTGACCCTATACCAATTTATTTCGAAAAGTTTTGAAAAAAAAATAAAGGAATTGCAATGTTTATTGTTTTAAAATGAATTTTGGTATTTTGGGCTAATTGACGGAAGATAAGAAATGGGTTTGATTGATGACGTGCGTGCGTGGTCACTAAGTGGAACCCGTCACCCAACTGGAGTTTGGGGATGATGCCCGATTTTATCGAATGCCCGGCGGGGGTTTGGAAGCCAAGTCGTGGTGGAGGCCGGACTGATGCTCCTTTATGGAATGCCATTTAGGTGGCAGTTCTAGACATTGCCGTACCCGATGGAGTGAGATGATGCCTGGTTACGCCGGATGATCGCTAACTTTCGAGTTGGCCGTGGCCAATGGGTTGTAATAACTGGAACACGCCTGGATGGTTGTGATAGTTACGCCTGATTATGGGACAAAATTATATGGCACAATATGTGACGTGTCATAATGGTTTGGCCTTATAATCAAGATCCATGTGATTGAAATTATGTGTTTCGGTTATTAAACTGCGCTTGCTGCACTGATGATGGTATATATGTTGAGCTAAAGTACAGGTATGCGTCGATGCAAGGTAAGATCTATACGGTATGTGCTTAGGATCGCCTTCGAGACGAATTTGTGTCCTAATCGGGGTTTAGGGTTTTGACTCGCTGAGATTTTATCTCACCCTGTTGTGAGCTAACTTTTTTTAGGGCCGTAACATAGAGATCTGGTGAGTGCGGATGTGATAGGCGCGAGATGTGATACATTTTGGCTTGCCCTACCATTAGCGGAGTTTAGGGTGACCCAAATCCCTAAAGGTTTTTGAGATGGTCGGTTGGAAGTTGCCAATATAAGGACTTGTAAATCATTAAATTTCCTAAGGACAACAATGGATAAATGAGTCGTGGTTTTTATGGAAAAATCGCAATCATGTTTTACTTTCCCTGTGTTTGATGAATGGTTGGGTGTTTATTTAATTATATTTCGCATGTGCTTAATCGAAAGAAAAAAAAAAGAATGAGTTGGCGACGCGTCCTGAGATGTCGTATTTTTAATCGATTATCGAGGGATGTGCGCGTGCCCAGAGTACAGGGCATGACACATACATGTTAAGTTATGTCCTAAATTTTGAGTCTATGTACGAATGCCAACCCGAATTGGATGACGTAGACCAGTTCGTACTATAGAAGCGATTTCGGAAGTATGGCTATTACAATCTTTTAATTTGGTCAGAATTCTAAGACCAACTTCGCGAGAAAAGAAAATTTATATTTGTTCTTGAAGGCCACATCCTTTCCATTCTTTGACTCCTTGATTGATGTTTTACTGTTTAAGATATAGTTTATGTCTTCCAGTGCTTCCCAAGATTTGAAGTCTTGGTTTATCCTCGATGTATGTCTGGCTCCTTATCCCAAACAGTTACTTTTGTTCGTCTCTATACATCTCCCTACACATATACATGCACGATCTAGATTATGGAGCAATTACGTCAGGCTAAACATTGCGGATTTAGGTGTACAGCAGTTCAGCTTGTAAACGATGAAAATTTTATAATTTTCTGATTGATTAGTCAATTATTTATGATCGACTCTTTCCGTGGTGTAGGTACACGTAAATCTCTTACATCCTATATCGTTTCTCGTTGATATCTCTAATGATTTTATCACTCGCATTAATTTAATTAGAAGATCCATAGAATTCACCTCAATTTTACAACAATACATATAAGGTAGTGATAATGGGTCTTAACTAGGGAATGGAGTGGCAACAGCAAGGAGATGAACTTTCCTATGGATGGTAAGACCAGTGCATTCGGTCATGTCCAAATCCTCCGCTTTCAGACCCTCGGGCGGTGCCCAATCGAACTTGTTCACCAGATTTGCCAAGACAAGTTCGTTGGTCGCCATCGCAAATGACGTACCGGGGCAACCCCTCCTCCCAGCACCGAAAGGAATCAGCTCGAAATCCTGTCCCTTGAAGTCCACCGAGCTGTTCAAGAATCTCTCCGGCTTGAACTTGTCCGGCTCGTCCCACGTGCTGGGGTCCCTCCCCATGGTCCACGCATTCGTGATCACCATAGTCCCCGCTGCGACGTCGTAGCCTTGGATTTTGACGTCCCGGGTCGACAGCCGTGGGACGAGGAGCGGGATCGGAGGGTGTAGGCGGAGAGTCTCTTTGAGGACTGCTCGCAAGTAATGCATTTTCTCCAAGTCCGCATGGGTTATGTTAGGCTTGCCGTTGGCGATTTTGCGAACCTCAGTTTGAGAATGTTCACGGCACGAGGGTGCCTTAAGAGCTCGGTCATTGCCCACTCCAGGACTGTGTACGTTGTATCAGTTCCAGCAGTAAATATATCCTGCACAAACAGGAGGGTACTTGATAATCAATCGTCAAGGATAACTAATGATGCTTATCGCTTCATTCAGTTATGACTCATAAGTACTCTTTGAAACACGAGTCACAACTGAATGCAGCGATATATATAGAGAGACTCATAAATTCTACTATGACTTAAAAAATTAGTATCTAAAATTGTGAGATATTTCCAAATTAACGAGAAATTATCATATAAAATTGTAATTTGTACTTTAGAATTCTCTTAATTAAGTCATCAACTTGGTTACCCAACTAACTTTAGTAGCCATCAACTCGGTTACCCAACTAATTTTAGTAGCGACAAAAAACAAATGGTTATATTTTTTTATTCCTAATTAGGAAACATTTTCATTTAGTTTTATATGATTTGTAGGGTAGAAACATGAACACCATCCATAATTAAGTTAAATTAAATGTAAGTATAGTTTATATTTGTGATTCGTCTATAAACATTTGGTTGGAGAAAATTTTCTTCGAAAATTTTCTTCAAAAAGTACAGTGGACAATATTGTTGTTGGGGTTCATTCTAAGTCGGTTGTGGAAAAATTAGTGATCAATTTATAGATATGAGAGGAAGCCTTATTCTTTAAATTTTTGGGATGAAATAGGCTCAAGACCATCCAATAATTATCTTGAAAGAAAAAGTTTGATTGCATGAGATCATTGGTGGAGAAAAGAGGGAGCTTACTAAGACAAGTGCTTTGATGCTATCGGCACCAAAAGCAAAACCAACAGTTTGTCCTTCTCAATGTCCAGCAAAACGTCCACAAAGTCTCTCCTATCTTCACCTCCGCCACCGATGCTCTTCTCCTCCATCTTCCTCCGATGCTCCTCCACCACCTCATCGAGGAACTGGTCGAACTCCCTCGCGACCCGCTCCACTTTTGCGTCTAGACCAGTTAGCTTGTTGATCCACCCAAGGCTCGGAATGAAGTCCCCAACGTTGAAAATGCCCAGCAACCCCATCATATCCGCTAAAAGTTCCATGAACTTCTTGCCCTGCATGCCTTCGCTGTACTTCCTCCCCAGAGCCGTCCGGCATATGATGTCGTTCGTCAACGACGCAAACAAGTCGCTAAGGTCCACCGAGCGATGCTGTTGATCTTGTCCATCAACAGAGAGATCTCCTCTTCTCGGACCGTCTGAAACGAGTGGACCCTCTTGTTGCTCAGCAGCTGGAGGACGCAGATGCTCCTCATTTGCCTCCAGTACTCGCCATACGGCGCCAGAGACACGTCCTTGCGGTGGTACAAAAGCCTCTCCGACAGGGTTGACCTGAGTCGAAGAAATGAAATGAATCGGCACAAGGTCAATGTCCATATCTGTAGTCCACCGGGACCTTCTCCATCATAAATGCCAGAAAATATAACTCTTAACAGAGAATTAAGATGCATGAACATGGGTTGACAGGCTTAGCCTATACCTGGGTCGGTCGGAGAAAATGAGGTCGTGGGTCTTCAAGATGTCCCGTGCACAGTCGGCGGAAGATACGACGAGGACGGGCGCGCTTCCGAAGTGGAGCATCATCAAGGGGCCATAGCGTCTCGACAGGGCTTGGAGCGAGCGGTGAGGGTAATCACTGAGCTGGTGGAGGTTCCCGATGATAGGGAGCTTCGGCGGTGATGGCGGAAGGTGAAGGTTAGTAGCAGCGGCAGAGGAGAAGAGGAAGCGGAGGCATTTGAGGGTGAGGAAGGTGATGAAGAGGACGAGTGTGATTGTGGCCAGCGAGGGTGTGAAGGAGAGTAGCGGTGACAAGTTGAAGCTGAACATTGCCGGTGGTGACGGTGTCTTTTCGCTGTTTCTGCGTCTCGAGTGAATGCCTATCTTTTAGGGGTTGTGAAGACGAGTGGTGGAGGGACTGGGAGTGAACATGTGGATTTATATTGCTCGTGCGACTGTGGAACTCCACCTGAATTTTCATATGCAGAATGTCAGGAAACTTCCCATCTTGTTCACTTGCCATGAGAGAGAATTGACTCGTTCGCCTTCTGTAATTTTGAATGAACAGCCTTCCTAAGGATAAATAGATATTTGCTATTATTTTGCCTTGATCACTATATATGACCAACAACGTTTTCTTTCGGATGCGACAATTTTATTGATATTGTTATCATCATTGGTAGATTGATTTTGTAATCCTCGAAATATCTATTTTTTTGGGCCAACTAATCCACCTTTGACAAAACCTCTTATCTTTCTGACCAATGAGTAAGTTATTATAGTTTGAAAGCAAGTATACTAAAAGGAGTTGAACGCGTAAACGTCTACGTGTCCATTTTCACATGACTTACTTATATCCCTCAAGATCATTGACAGCGAGTCCACTTAGAAATGGGATTATTATTCGCTGACAATAAGTGATCAACTGGAAGCAAGGGTGGGCAAGCTCAACCCTGCCGGCCACTAGTGAGGGCGAGCCTCGCTAGTCCCTAGCGAGGCTTGACCTCACCATGGCTAGCAAGGTCAAGGCTCGACCTCTCCTCAGCCAGTTGTTTGTTGAGGCTAGAGGGAAAAAAAAAAAAGAAAAAAATGTTAAAATCACAAAAAAAAAAATTTAATATTATTTAAAAAGTGTGCATGTTAACGTTGGTGGCACTACGTGGGGGACAGTAGCGTTCACGTCAACGATATCCAACAAAATTGGCCAAAGCGACTAAATTGACATAAATACAAAAGATTTATAATTAAATTGGTACAATAATAATAAATTTAGGATTATTTTTTATAATTTTCCCTTATTGATCATCTTGTCAATAGGAAACAAAAATTAGCCAGAAAAAGGAGGAGTCCGACCATTTGCCCACGAACGAAAGTTCGTTCAGAAACCGAATACAAAAAAACTTTATTTTGCCTCATCTTGCGACCCCACTTCATATTGATTAGGGAGTTTATGAGTCGTGTCATTATAGTTTGGGAAATGGATCAAAACGTGTCCAAATTGTAATAATTTTTAAGTTGATATATTATTAAAAATATGTCTCGAGTAAATCGGACTAATGAGAATACGTGAACTCAACCACGTGCGAGTCAATGCAGTGCATGTGAATTGATCAGCTAAGATTGTCGAAAGAAGATTGCATGCGGATTTCATCTATGAGCCGCAAGCGTGAAGGGGCTAATAATTTCTTCTACTCATATATGCACGTTGGACTTTTGAATTGGGAAATCACATGAAGGAAAGTGAACGGTGGCCCACTTCCTTTCTTGTCTTCAGCCAAAGCCATCATTATTGACTTTTTTTTTTGTTTTTTTTTTTTTACAAGCATCATTGTTGACTTTGAGAGAGAAAGAAAAAGAAGAGGAAAGAAGGTCCCATGTTTATCCATGCACATGCATCCGTGCCCATAAATTATGGTGGGCTTCTTTGTCCAGGGAAGAAGGTCCTATGTTTGTCCATGCACATGCATCCATGCCCATAAATTATTGTGGGCTTCTTTGTCTTTTCTTTCTATGAAGAAGACTTTCAGCATATTGCAATAAATGATGGAGACTCTCTTTTGTATTATAAAATAGAGAGACGGAGAAGAGTGTGCCGAGTTATTTCGGTGGCCAAGAGAGAGCTCTGAGATTGTAGAAGAGTGTAGAGAGTTCTCTTGGGTGAAGGATTTTCTCATTGTAATTATAGCCGAGAGTTTTAGCCAATTAAATTCTTGTGAGTAGAATTTGTTTAATTCACTAAGTGAGGTTTTACTAGGAATTATAATGGGCTAAACACTATGTAAGTTATTTGGGTGTAATTTGGGGTTGGGAAATAGTGAAAGTGTGTTTGAGTGCTCGAGTGATAATAATTTCCAGTGTATTGCTTGTTTCTATAGTAGAATTCCATACTACTCTCCCCATGGACGTAGATTCCAATATTTAAACTAAACCACGTAAATCCGGTATCTGATTCTCTTTTACTAATTTTTCGGGTTGATACATATTCCACAACAGATATTGGCTTCATGTCATATTGGATTGGAGTTTCTCTCCCTTTGTAAATTCTCTATGTTCGAATCTTGTTGGAAGTTCATTTGTACGCTCAAAATTTAATGAAGCTGAAATTTTTATTCGTTTGCCCTAAATGGGGATCCATTTTTGATTAAATATCTCAAAGAAGGTTTCTCAAGATGATCAACATGGTTGTCAGTCAAAATTTATGGTTACAGTCGGTTTGACAAGATAAAGATCTTGGATAATGACGGGTGTTCTGATATTGAAGCTACTCTGAAATGATGATGAAATAAAACTAAAATTGTCATATCTCTCTCTTTCATCTCCACAATAACACCGCACAATATCTTTTCTCCGTTTGTAGCCAACAATGTGAAGTTCGGAAAATTAAAACATACACTGTCGATATATAGAAAACTTCTCGCAAACGGTTTAATCCACCCTTAATTTGAGGATTTAAGCTACCCAATCCCTCACTAAACATCAAATCCAAGGTGGATTAGACCGCGTGATTAGATATTATCTTTCCTTTCTTGTAGTCTTTGCCGCGTTGGTGTGAGATTTTGTCACCAAGTACTTGTTTTTCGGCGTCTGATCCCTCTCCAAATCTCGGGATTATCGCAATCGCAGGGTCTGCAGGTCTGCAACGTTCACATACTGCTCACGTACCCTGCTCCCCCCCCTATGGACAAGGAAGCAAGGACAAAAAGGCTCGACTTGGACTCGATCTTGCCTCTTCCACTCTCTACTTAATCAGTCAAACATGGGGTTCCCCAAACATCCTTAAAAATTAACGCGCGTTATTGAATAATTAAAGTTGCAAAAGGACAAAATTAGGGTTTAATCTCTCTGTTTCGTAGTTCTTGCGGACGGATTGACCTGCCATCAGCTGCGTTTGGTTGAGTTTTGGGGAATGCATCATTTCCCCCAAAATTTTTTGGCTCAAGGTGTATTTGTTCAAAGCGTCGCAATCTTTTTGTCCCCTTGTCACCATTACTGTTGCATGGTCATCGCGTACTCTTTCTACATGTCAATTAACCGTGCAAAGAAAATGAAAGAATAAATTGTAGTTCCAATTTTATAGGAGAGGTTGAGAAGGCGTACATAGTACACATTTAAGTAATTATTATTCTGTAACACCATAATAAAAACGAATTTTTTGTTTTCCTTCTAAACAAAAATGATATTGATATTTTTTCCCGGAGCGTGATTAGTTTCTAACATTACTTCCGGCTCTAGGCCCTTTATTAGTCAGTCCCAGTAAATCCCCAAGACAACGTATTTAAAAAAAAAAAAAAAAAAAAAACGAGCCCTCGGTAATGTGACATAGAGATTCCTTTACAAATCACCAACTAGCTCAAATCAAATGATGCAATCCCATATATGTGAAGCAACATGAAGGGTTAAGTTCAACGCTTATTGCTGGATTTTAGAGATCACTTGCATCAGATACTTAAGAGAAATTCGTGCTTCAATGTGGTCGAATGATATACGATTGGACTAACTTACGTGTAAAATATCAAATGAATCAAGTTTCAAGCAAGTTGGGGTCTTCCAGAGGAAGTCGTGTTAAAAATACTAGAATGTGGTCGGCAAATCCGAGAGTGGGTCTTTTAATTTTTCTGCGTTCTCGTCGAGTCCAATGCACACTGCACTTTATCTCCACAGTCGAGAGTCAATGTTCTTATTTATGTTTTGGCATGGGGATTGTTAGCATGTCCTGACTCCTGGGTAATAAAAATGTTAGAAATCACGGGATTTGTCTATGCTTGGAGAGTCATCCCAAGTTGAATCTATATAAATCCTTTTTTAAGGTTTTGAGGGCAAAGTGTGTATCTTAATGAATTTTTAAGATTGAGATCTTAGATTAAATATCACGAAAGAACTTTGTGTCTCTTTGATGGATTCGATTGAATCGTGGGTCCTATCGCATGTATCTTAAGGTGGATTTTCTTTGGTAATATTCATGTTGTCGTACTTGTGTTACATTCTAAATTGCCGACTCTTTTTAGATCACTATCGTAAAGAAGAAACAGAAGTACGTGGAAAGGAAAGAGAAATTGGGAACATCGTTTGGGATGGCTCAGTAAGCATTTGTCAGGAACCAACAACGACACGGTCAACACCATAATGCACTTTGACGTGGCTTGCGCATTGTTGAAACATGTACTGCAAGAAATTCTAAAGGGTACGCGTGAATAAGTGCCCCCACCTCTAATTGAACATTACAAAATGGTCTTGAGATTAGGCCTTCAAGGGGCCGGCAGAGTGAGAATCAAACGACTGGCCTAAAAGAAACCGAAGGTGGCCGGCTCAATTTGTATGCTTAATTCAAGATTTTAGAGCTAGGTCATGAGAGTACAAGTCTTTGTGAATCTCTTTTATTCCGACATAGATGACTTGCAGTTGACCGGATTGAACATGTGGAATTAGTTCGGTGATCGGAAGGTGACTTGGAATGTATGGTCGTAACTGCAAAACGGTCAAGAAAGGAAAAAAGTAAGTCGATAATAAGTTAGATACCATTGAGACTATATCAAGCGACCGTCCCTAAAGTCTAAAAGTTTCTCAATTACAAAGTTATGATAAGCGTGGTCATCTAAATGCATAAATTTGCATTTTCGTCGTTTAGTGACGAGGAACGGAGTACAGCAGAAGATACGAGTTATCCATTCTTGACTTCACGTCTACACAAGATGGCTTCACTCTTATCTAATGGAAGTAACTAAATTTTTATGACTATATTTGTTTAATAAAAAAAATTATTTATGATACATTTTCCTAAAATTTATCACTTGTCTCGCTTACAAAACGGAATGAACAAAGAATATTCTAATTGTCCGTGAAAATATTAAACATAAATTATTACCGGTAATGAAAATATTTGTCATTGACTACTTATTTTTAATAACAAACGATCATTTATAATAAAAAAATTATTTATTTTTTACGAAATAAATGGATATCAACTGTGACCTTCATGCACGTGCCTTTGAACAAAGGGTTGGATCATAATTTTTATTGGTGTGCCTTTCCACGAATCTGCAAGTCCTTTCGTCATATATGATTGGCCAATTCGTTATAAATATATTGGATTTATTTAGTGGGAGAAGATGGTGACCTTGATGGACTTTACTAATCTGACTAGTCTTGGGAATTTCTGACAAATCGTACCAAGTAATTAGCAAGCATGAAGTCTATAGCATCAAGCTTGTTATACCAACTGAACAAATATTACATTGACAACTACATTCCATAGGTGTTTGTACATGTCATATCCTTCTATGATTAGGGTTTATAAGGAGCCAACTAATACTTGGAAATTACGAGAAACTTGAGCTCGCCTAATTGCTTCTTACTATTACAGAATTCTTTAGCACTCATCTTATGAACTATACGTGTAAAATTTTCTCCAAAGTCACTTGTATCTTATGTTTTCGTGGATCTTGAGGACCGATTGACCTCCCATCATCCCAATATTTTCCCCCTTTCAACGTTGCCGTTAGATGGTGTTAACTCCTACCTTTTGGTGACCTCCTTGCGTCATTCATTGCTTAGAGATGACCTCGACCCTTAAACTAAGTATGCATTTGTATATTAGGAGCACTTTCATTTAGTAGCATTAATCCCATGTAAATTGCATGTTAAGATGCATGTGTAAGTGCGTTGTGTTGAAAAAAAATTCATATAAAAAAATTAACATAATGTAGAGTAGTTAATATATCATAGTTGACTCATAACTTATTAACTTAAACTTTTGAGTAAAGGTAGGTTCAACTAAATATATTGATGAGGTTGGACTTAGGTCCTCTCTTGGTGATCTCCCCAAGTGAAGGTGTCAGATTTATGCTTCTCGCCCCTAACAAATGGTATCAAAACCAATTGTTGCGCCCTTCGACCTAAGCCCGACATGTGAGGGGCAGATTGTTGAGATTTAACCCACATCGGTTGGGGAAGAAGCAAACGGTTAGTTTACACCTCTTGAGCTAGTTTTTGGGACGAGAGAAACCCAAGACCAAAAGCCCAGGTTACCAACAAGTCTATACCTAATAGTCACTCAGAAAGGGTTGTTGTGGCCTCCGACCTAAGCCTGATGTGTGAGGGAGAGATTGTTGGGGTTATTAGAGCTTCCATGATTGCGGTTTCCGGGTAGGTGGACCTTACGGTGTAGCAACGCGGGCTCATAGTAATGAAATTGGGCTAGAAAGATACTTGAATTAAGGGATAGCAAACTTAACACTGAAGCACACACGTGAGGGGAAAATTGTTAGAATGCACGTGTAAGTGATTGTGTTAGAAAAATCTAACATCAGAGAATTAATGTGCTGTAGAGTAGTTAATATATCCAGGTTGGCTCATAACTTATTGGCCTAAGCTTTTGAGTAAATGTTGATCCAACTAGATATATTGATGATGTCACACCACAGGAATGCATCAACTACTACATCGGGATTAATTTGCAACCTCCGAAGAGATATCGCCATCCCATTGGTTTTATCTTTCCTTTAAGCATATGCGGAAACGTACAACTTAATCACCCAATCAATAATGTCAAATGGATAGTAAGGAAAACATACATAAACTATACATATTATATGCTTCATTTATATATATCAGAACAATTCATTTACAAGCCCACTTTTTTAGGGTCATTCTGATTTTCATCCCACACAAAAGGATATAATGGAGGAGGGTTAGTCCTAACTCCTTCTACGAGAGTAGCTACCAAAAAAATGATTCCTGTCAAAAGCCGGTGTCCTCATGGCTAGGGCTTGGGTCTGGGTTGTAATCTGGGTCAGACTTGGGGTCATCCACAATGCCATCGGGAGGGGACACCATCAACCCATCAGCATCACTGGGCGGACCATCGAATCCATGAAGAGGACCGTAGAAGTCCTCGTCAACCCAAGCGAACTAGGCCACGTAGAGATGGGGAACCAGGTACCCCATGACCTTGTCCACCCACACCATCGTGATGTGCTGTTAGAAGAGGATGTTGATCATAGAGTCTTCTACATCAAGCACCATAACCTCCATATTTACAACGAGACCAAAATGAGATGGCGGAAGACTCATACCTATTGGCCTGAAAAAGGTTAGACAACAACAAATGAGTTGAAAACTCAATAAGTAAATAACCTAAATCTTGTATAGGCGAATGCCTCGTATCAAAATCTTACGATTACTTGATCCAAACATGTCAATAGCAGATCAATAGCAAAGCCTTTAATTTGCTAAAACTATATACATGAGGGGTGCCCATCCTCTACCTAAACATCCATCCTAACAAGAACCTATGAAGCATCTCATGCTCATAAAAATTCCAAGAACGCCAATTAATCACTTCAACAACATACACGTTTCCTAGAGTCCTAAATAATAGCATAAAAATTCACAAATACTACACATAGTGTAATTAATAGCCAATAGTATTCTCACGTGTCAAATATTAACATCTAAAATATTATCATAGCCTTCAAGACTCTAATAATCACTACCAAAACATCCACGCATTGCTCACATCATAATTAACGGCATTTAAAATACATATGCCTTCCCAGTCACTAAAAATGATAATTAGATCCTTACAAAAAAAAATGATAATTAAATTATGCACATGTCTCGGACATCTCATATAAGGCCATATCAAACATGTGCGAGCCATATAGCAACTTTGCACATCACACTCAAATACTTTGCACACGTTTAACGCCTCGAGAATCATATAATACCTCATAGTAATATATTATCTCGAGTCCAATTGTTAACCACACATAGCTGAAACCCTACGATTCTTTTGGAAATATTTGGGACATCGTCTCGCCCTATCGAGCACGGCATTCAAACTCCCATCAGGTATCCTTTCGTGCATCGTTCCGTAATCATCACCGTGAACGCCATCCGAAAACCTTTGGGCGATATCTCTCGGTGGTGGCATTGTCTCCTGAAACTTTCAGTGACAAAATCTCTCGTGTGACCAGACAAATTAATCACACAATCTATTTTATCTTCTACTTTAGTCTTAGATATAAGTACCCAAAGGGCATGTCAAGCGAATTGTAGCTCATGACCTATTGGAAATGTATTAATAAAATCTGTTGAGCACGAGACGAGAATCGTGGCTTGACCCGTTACTTTTGAGCACCAACCTAAGTCAAACTCGGATCGGATGAAACTATTAAAAAAATATCCACCTTGCAGTATTTGCAAGAAAGCTATTCATTCGGAGAAAGATCGTTGATTTAGAAATAAACCACAAAGTTGCTTTTGTAAAAGATATGACCACATAAAAAAAAAGATTGTCTTTCGAAAGCAAGTTATCAAACCAGCTATGTTGAAGGAAAAGAAAGTGAAGACAATACATTCTACACATTCCAAGCAAAAAATGATAAGAAAAATGATATGAGGTACATTGATTGTGGGGATGTAGCAATCATTAGGAGTGAGTGATTCCAAATTCTTTACAAGTTTCATCTGAAACTTGAACTTGAAACTTGGAACTTGGAACCTTTCCATTAGAATAGGTTCCTTACTTTTTGGAACCTGGCATTTACCTTGCATATCCTGAAATTTGGAGCCTACATTGTCATAGGTTCCCACGTCTAACAAGTTCCTTTTCTTTTTAAATTATTTTTCGGGCACATACATTGATTTTATTTACTAATTGGGAAAAAAAATATGGTAAGAACTTACGGGCAAATACATTTGCATGTAAATGTATGAATTCATGGGTATGAATTTAATTTATTCTTGTTTACATTCAATCACAATTCATAGGTGACTTGCTCTCCTTAACAGTATGGTTTCTCATACATATTCCTAGTATGGTGATGAATATAATGTCTAATAGCTAATACACATCACCTAAAAAACTATGCTATTGTTGATTTCATGATAAATAATGGGTCAAATGAAAAGCTACATAATACATAGACACCTAGACCTCTAGAGTGTCAAAACTTGACAATGGAGGACACTCAAGTGCCAAAAGTTAGGAAATGCATACTTAAATGTCAAAATCAAAGTAAAATGAATCAACTAAGTGCCAACGATGAGAAAATTTGGCCAAAATTTTGACATGGCAATTTTTCAGGGAGACAAATACAAAACGACATCGTTTTGCATGTGATGTGGCTAAATAACAAAAAATGACGATTTTGCCTCAATTTGAATTTTAACATTAATATTAAGTAAACTAAATTTAAAACTAAATTATTAATTTAAAAAAGAAGAAGATGAAGTTGTAGGCATTGGGCGAGGGTTGTGCAAGCCCTCCTTGCCACCTCCCCCCATCACCGGGAAGGGCCGACAACGGTGGGGGAAGGGTTGTTCAGTGTCATCGGGCCTTGGCTAGGGGCTAGTCACCTTGGCTAATCGATAGCAAGGGCCCACAAGCCCTCACGGGATCTAGGGAAGGGTCACAACCCTTGCCCAACTTGAGCGAAGGGCTAACAACCCTCGCCAAATCTAGGAGAGGGCTGTGACCCCGGCCCCGCATCTGGGTGAGGGCTTATGGGCCCTTGCCGCTGGTCAGCTAAGGTGATCGACCCCTAACCAAGGCTCAGCAACGTTGGCCGACCCTCCCCCCACCGTCACCAGCCCTTCTCAGCAATGAGGAGGCGGCGGCGAGGGCTTGAAAACCCTCACCCAACGCCTACTACGTCCTCTCTTTTTATATAAATAATTTAGTTTTAAATTTAGTTGAATTAATATGTAAATTAAAATTCAAATAAGAGATAAAATGATAACTAAATTCAAAACCTAAAAAAAAAAAAAAGATTGCAGAATGACAAGAGCTATGCAAGCCCTCACCGCCGCCTCACCGCCGCCTCACCACCATCACCAAGAAGGGCCGACAACAGTAGGGGTAGGGTCAATCAAGTGTAAGGACTTGCCTAGATCTGAGGCGAGGGTCACGACCCTTCTCTAGATCGACAAGGGTCGCTGGTGCTCGCCGGCCTAGCCAAGGGCCGTTGCTAGCTGGGGGTCATTTGGGCGAGGGCTAAGGGCCGGTGACCCCGACCAACCCTTCCCCACCATCACCGGCCCTTCCCAATGATAGTGGGGAGGCAACAACATGGGCTGATCCTTCGCCTTCTACCTCCTCCTCCTCCTACTCTTTTTTTTTTTTAAATAATTATTTTAATTAAATTAATATTGATATTAAAATTCAAAAAAGAGGGAAAACGACGTCATTTTGCCTTTTCTTTGTTGACTCAACTCTCTGATGAGCCACGTAGACGAGTTATATTATTAAGAAATTGCCACATAAGATTTTTGACTAGAATCACCAAATTTGGTACTCAGGTATCCCAATTTTTAAAAAATGTGACACTTAAGTGTATCTTTCGTAACTTTTGGCACTTAAATGTCCCCATGGGCCAAGTTTTGGCACTTGCGCTATTCTTTTGTCGTAATCTATTTATTGACTCAATTTTCTTTATAAGAAACTCAAATATGTACTAGTTACTTTCTCTATTCTTGGTAGAAGTAACTCTAAAACTTTTTCATTTAGGTAACTAAACAACACATAGGTAAACGAGACTCATGTTAAACACATAATAGATAAATTTAATCGCTTTTTTTTAACATACTATCTATTTTTTTATTGGTTTACTAATCAAATTCGCTTTTGGTTGGATGGAAAGTGGTGGGGAGTTCGATCCTTTAAATTAACGTGAGGATTGAGAAAAACAATTCCCACAAAGATCGTAGATGTATTTTCTTTTTCTCTTTTTTTGCAAATTTTAGAATAACATTCCCTAATTTTCCTTAATACATATTGCCCTTCTAAATATAAAATATGGATTATTTTCACCCAACACAGCTAGTGGAGGAAAAATTCAAACACAAGCAACATCCATCTTGGCACGAGTATCTTTATAGGTAGTTATTAACAATCAAGACTATTCGTGGAAAGTATTTAATATGAAAAAATGAAGAGCCACAATTTAATTTTCAAATAATATGGCAAAAATTAGTCAAGAAAAAATCCGTTGATATAATACAAAAGAAGAAATCAAATATTGACAAAAAGAAAAAAGAAATAAAATGAAATCTTTCAAATAAGATATCATCATTATAAAAGGAAGTAAAATTTGATGACCCTGATTTTTTTTCTTGGTCCGGTTCCTAGTTCCCAGTTCAGCTCTAGTGAGAACCGGGAACCGGGAACTGACAGATCCTAAAAACATGGAGCCGGAAAGCAGACCAGAGCACATTGAAACTTGGAACATGTGGGTTTTAGTCTACAGAATAGATGCGCAAGTGTATGTATAGTGTTGGCTGTTCACGGAAAGGAACCAGGATCAAGAGACAAGGGAATAACACCGGTATATTTTTCGAGGCCCGGATCCCAGCCTCTACCCGGAGTATTTCCGGTGGTCAAAGCCTTTTAACATCTTGCTTAGGACGTATGGCTTTTATTGAGTGAGAAATGGTTACAAGGCTAGGCTATGGGACTAGTTCTTAGGCTGAAGGGTGTAGCCGTCCGTTAGTAGGTGTCTTCAATTGGTTTCTTTGATGCTCTTACACGAGCACCATCAAGCCTATTCACAGGCAAGTTTTACCGCTATACCGCTGCACAAGAGGGGTAAAAACACGAGGTACGCGTCTTCCTTTTTAACCTTTACACTAGGTTACTTTTATCCATTTTTTTTTTACAAAAGCTCTAGACAACTCCACAGCGTTCAACTACCGCCTGATATTTTGTAATATTCTTCTAGATTTCTCTTGTAAATGAATCACTTCTTAATACTCCTCCTTGATCCATTTACGCGATACTCCAAGCATGCTTCTCAGCATCTCAAGTATGGCTTGTGGTAACACCTATATAAGTTTGTCCACAACTTTATCTTCGGTTTGCAATATTTAAGCTCAATCTCTCTTTTAATTTGCACTTCACGTATAAAGTGATATTTGATGTCAATAAGTTTTGCTTTTTTGTGAAAGCCTAGATGTTTCTAGAATAGCGATCACAGACTTGTTATCGCAAAATATTGGAGTAGGGTTGTTTGTACTTCTTCAATGTCTTTTACTATTCTTTGAAGCCATGTTGCTTGACTAGTGGTCGTAGCAATTGCGATGTACTCTACTTCTACAATGGATTGTGCTATTGAATCTTGTTTTTTGGATAACCACGAAAACATTTTAAAGCCTAGAGTGAATGCATAGCTGATAGTTCTCTTTCTATCCTCATATGAACAATCACCGTTGGTGTAGAGAATAAGCTTAGCCGTTGCACTTGGCCAGTACCAAATGGCATAATCTAGTTCCTTATAAGTATCTTAGAATTCTCTTGGTAGTTCCAAAGTGAATTTCACTCGAACTCTACATAAACCATGATTGTAAACTTGCTGTGCACATGATGTCTGGTTGTGTAACAATGAAATGTAACATACTGCCAATCAAACTTCTATAGAGATAACCGTTGACTTTTTCTGCTCCGTCTTCCTTTTACTAGCTTTTCTTTTGTGAAGAGTGGATCGGCAACTGTCACGCCCCGAACCCCGAGCGTGCGCACATCCCACTGCGGTCAATCAAATATGCGACATCCCAGGAGATGTCGCCGACCCATTCATTTCATTACGCAAGCGAAAGCGAAACAAATCCCCTGACAACATTTAACTTGGGATAGAAAAGAAGGCAATCAATCACAACACCAAACACTCATTTACAAACACATAGGTTTAAATACAACTCTGGACCGCCTACAAAATAGACCAGCTCGATAAAAGGGGAACTATCCTAAAACCAACTAGCAGGACATGTTCACCGATACTTCAGTCTCCACCTTTCCAGACTTAGGGCTTTGGGTCCTCCACGACCGCCATCTAGGGACCTGAAATTTTAATCCCCAAACCGGGATGAGACAATGTCTCAGCAAGTTCAACCCCCTAAACCCCTATTAGAAAGAAAATACGCCCAAGGGTGGCCTAGCCACATCACACAGAGAACTTACCTCGCCTCAGATCCTTTCTGCAGGTTAGTACAATTCAAATCACTCAATCACAGGTAGTAATAATAATTCAAACAATTGGAACGCCATAACTTTCATATAAATCACAGCCGCACATAGCACACATTCCAATTATTATTCGCTGCCACACAAGGGCATAGCCTACTTGCAGTTCGGCTATCTTCTAACATTAATGCTAGGCATCGCCTCCCCCCCTTGGAGCGCGGCTTCGTCACTACGTCAACGACATTCCCGAAGGAGCATGGGTCCAGTTGGCCTAGCCTCTACTACGACCCGGGCCACGTCACTCTCTTGACGGCATTTCTAAATGAATAAAGGTCCAGTTGGCCTAGCCACTACTGCGACCCGAGCCACGTCACTCTCTTGACAGCATTTCTAAATGAATAAAGGTCCAGTTGGCCTAGCCACTACTACGACCCGAGCCACGTCACTCTCTTGACGGCATTTCTAGAAGAACAAAGGTCCAGTCGGCCTAGCCACTACTGCGACCCGAGCCACGTCACTCTCTTGACGGCATTTCTAGAAGAACAAAGGTCCAGTCGGCCTAGCCACTACTGCGACCCGAGCCACGTCACTCTCTTGACGGCATTTCTAGCAGAATAAGGATCCAGTCGGCCTAGCCACTACTGCAACCCAAGTCTTTCAATTAGCACACGACAATTCGATACCGATCCCTGGATACTTTACATTTCACTGACATAATCCAATTACAATATTAACCATTAACAATCCAATTTCCATGCCAAACTCGACACTTGGGATTTTCTAAATAAAATCCATACTTTTCACAATCCACACTCAATTTATAATATCCAATCATCAATTTCAAAATCTGACTACACAAAGCGACCCAGCACGAAATTCTGAGAATTTAGGGTCTTGACAAAATTTTCGAATTTAATAATTAATTAAATTTATTCCGAAAATAATTAAATAATAATATTTTAATAATTTCGAATAATATAATATTATTAAATTATTAAAAATTTCGAAATATTTAAATAAATCAAAAGTAAATTCCTTTATATCACATCACAGCTTATATTAATATAACCACTCGCTTAACCTTAAATTAAACACAATTTAAGTTAATCAAACACCTTAATATAATCTACACTTAAATAAATTAAACTAACCACCTAATAACACTTAACACAAACTAAGCACCCTAAAGCATCATTAACCCTCTAATCAAGGTTTAGTGAGCTAAACTCACCGGATTAACGAACCGAGCGGACCAAAAACGACGGGGACGACGCGAGGATCGACTTTCCTCAAGGCGGGCCGAGCATCTAGGCTCAGGAAGATGGCCAAAACGGGCCAAACATGGGCTGCCATACCCATTTTCCAGCCACCGATTTGGGGCCAAGAAGGGCGGATCCGGCGTCGGAACAAATGGAGGAGGACCGCCGGTGGCTCGAGACGGGCGAGGCGGCGGCCGGGCGAGGCCTCACGGTGGCGGAGGGGAGCTCCGGCAGCTCCGCGGCGAACAGCAGCTCAGATGACGAGCTGGGCGAAGACCGCTAAGACGTGCGGCCAGCAGCGGCGTGCGAGGACAGCAGTTCAACGGTGAGACGACATGGGGCGAGGACGGCGACTCCGGCGAGCGATGGCTCCTGGCGGCGTTGGCTGCTGCTTTTGCTCGGGGCCCTACCGAGATCGAGAGCTCGAGCAATGGACGAAGGGGAGAAAAAGGCGGAGCAGCACACACGCGGGCGAGTGGAGCAAAAAGAACGGCGGACGAACGGCGGTGGTGAAGCCTCTGGCGGACAAGCGTGCGAGCGGGTGAAGGGGCTGCTTCGGTTTCTTCTCTGCATTTTCTGGTCTTCGCACCATGAAGATGGAGGAGAAAGGCAACGGGAGAGAGGGAGAAGAGAGAGAGGAGAGAGAAGGAGGGGGCCCTTTTTATTTTCTTTTTCTCTTTCTTTAATCCCACACAATGGCCCACCATGACATCATCAAGTGATGTCATACCCCACTATCTCCAAACCTCCCACAACCTTTTCCAATGGTTACAATTTCATTTTCCGCCGGGGTCCAATTCTTGTACACTAATTTCTCCAATTCCATTAAATTCTCTTCCAATTTAGTCCAATTGAAGTTCATAAAATTAATCCAATGTCACCACACTTCAATTCATATCTTCACTTGTCCATAGAACCAACTTAAGTCCCAAAAGTGCAACCAAAGACGAGCCTACTAATTTCTCGAGCCAAATTAGCCATTCTCTGATTATTTTGTTGAAAAACTCGGCTTGCATGGAAAATCTTCTGAAGATTAGTCAATGTTCCTAAAATGATTTGTGACACACCCCGCACTTCCAATTTCTGAATTCGATCTCAATTCAACGGTTAATTTCACTTTGGCACGATACTAGCGCGCAGCCCAACCTCACTGGGTAGCCTTTAGAAATTTTCATGCATTTGACCTGTGGTTGATCATCTCAAGCCACAATGTACATCTTTGAAACATTGGCGACTTTCGATTGTCGGGGTAATCTCAAGGTTTCAAATACGATACAGGGTACCCAATCGATAGAAAAGTCGGTTCAGTGCCGATTGACACGAATTGTGCAATCTGGTGGAATCACCCACACCTGATCACATGCCTCTATCGAGTCGACCTATCTCCGATCTTTAATCGATTTTAATTGTGCCATAATGACCCTTGCAGACTAGCTCGGTCGAAGGTCGCTTCCCGGTCAAATTCTCGAGTCGATGCATTAGAAACTCTTAACGCCTTCACCCGATAGACCAGCCTTCCACATGAGTGGCCAACTCAAGGAAAAGAACTATATGCGTGCTAACGAAATGCCCGTCTCAATTTATTGAAAATAGAATTGGAAAATCGGGATGTCACAAAGAACATTTTTGCAATAATTCATCTTGAATTTCTTTGGGAAGTTCTCAACATATTTCTTTATTGAGATTAAAATTTTCATTTTGGTCGACTTTGATACCAAGGAAGTAGTGCATCAAGCCCAAGTCTATCATCTTAAATGTTTTCATCTTTTTGTCTTTGAATTCTTGAATCATCTTCTTATTTTTGTCCCCTGGCTATTGTAGGTCTCCTTTCGCCACGAGTCCAGCCTTATGCTTCTAAATAGATCCATTTGCATTAAACTCCGTCTTGCAGACCCACTTGACACCAATGATTTATTTGTCTTCAAGGCAATCAATGAGCATCTAAGTTTCATTTTTCTCTATCATCTCGATTTCTTCCTCCATGACTTTTATCCAACTTCTTTTTTGGATGCCACTTCATAATTTTCTAGTTTTAAGATGATAAAGTTACTTGTTCATAAACTCTTCCAAGATATTTTAGAATAAAGATTATGGAGTAGATTCCTCTTGCATCACACCAAGAGAGAATGGCGGCATTGCGTCGTGAGTTGGGAAATCTGATGCTTCTTCTTCTCTTTGTGTTGTTGACTCCTCATGTACTGGTAATATGTTTGGTAAGACGAAATACTTCTTCTCGATCTTCTTTTCCTCCCAGTAAGCGGCATCTTGTTCCTTTTTTGAGCAGGGATATGGAAATAGCATATGTAGCCAAACACCTTGAGATACTTCGTTGAAGGGTTTCATCCACTACTCCATGCTTCCACTTGAGTTTTATTTTGAACTACTCTAGTTAGAAAACTGTTTAAGATGTATCACGAGTATCAGAATATATTGCATGCATATCCTTGTTGCGGTTTCCACCATATTTGAACTTTCTATATACACCCTAATCGATACTCGGTTGAACCATCCTTTGTGAAAAAAGAGTGTATCACGAGTATCAGAATGTATAGCAACTATGTAACCCGAGTAGTTTTTGGAAAATGGGAAGAAAGGTACTTCATTCATATGCCAAACCTCTCTAGAAACAATGCGCAATTGGGCAAATTATGTATGTATGGGAGGAGACCATCCTAAATTAGATGCAAAAATAAGTGAAACTCTTCGATAGCTATATGGAGTGGCTATTTATTTGATTTAAATAAAAACTACATAGATACCATATTTTAGAACATAGAAAGACACTTAAAATCCTGACTACCTTATTTAACACCCACTCATTAACTAATGGTAATAAAGTCCAATAATGACATTTCAACACCGAGGATATGTAGACTTATAGCATATTCTTAACTCTTCAATTATTGAAATCATCTAGCTTCTTATCCTTTGTAGGATTCTATAGCAAGCAAAAGCTTATGGATAATTATATGAAGTGGAAGAGATCTTCAGCTATCTTGTTTGTTGTTCACTGTTGTCTAGGTGAAGCGGGTTTGCCGACTACAACGAGGTTTTCGATCCTATGCATTGTGGAGCCATAAGCTTCATCCATATCCAGATCTTGTGGTTGTACACCAGGAGGAAGTTGCCAATCAAAACTGTGAAGAAGTTGAGCTAAAGCAATCTCAATACTGGCATTTCCAAATGTAATAGCTGGGCAGCTTCTTCGGCCTGCGCCAAATGGTATCAGCTTGAAGTCCTGTCCCTTGAAGTCAATGGTGCTATCCAAAACCTCTCTGGTAGAAATGTTTCAGGATCAACCCACGATTGCGGATCATGACCTATTGACCAAGCGTTAACAAAGAAACGCGTTTTTGCCGGAATGCAGTATCCGTCAATGGTTATGTCCTCCATGGATTCCCTTGGGACTAACATAGGAGCAGGAGGATGCAGTCGAAATACCTCCTTGACGATAGCCTTCAAGTAAGGCAATTGATGTAGGTCGGTCTCTCGCACGTATTTTCTCTCTCCAATGACGCTTCGCAGTTCCACTTGTGCTCTTTCCATGGCTTTTGGCTTCATGACAAGCTCTGTCATTGCCCAATCAAGAACTGTGAATGTTGTATCTGTTCCGCCCGTGAAAAAATCCTGCAAGATGCATGGGCTACGTATTAGAGATATTTTCGAGCAAGTCAATGTGCTTTGTTATGCTAACTATTTTCTATATTAGAAATCATTGGGAGAGGCTCAGGCCGTGTCGGGCCTTTATGTCGGGCCTAACTTGTTGCTCAACCCTGCTCATGTCTAAAGAAAAACACACGGATAATTCTTTAGGCCAGATAGGGCTTGCCTTGGATTTAGTTGGGCTTATAACTATAAAGTCTTACTCAAACCTACTAAAAAATTGCTCTTCAAACCCATTTAGCCTAAGCAGGCGGTGGGCTTTCTAACCCACGATCAGATCTATCATCGAAAAACTTAAATGGAACTTCGAGCTAGAGGGGAGAATGATTCACCGACCCGGAGAAGGGCTTTGATGTTAGGCCTTGTAAGGGGCATATCACCGTAACCGTTCTTCTCGATATCGATCAGAACATCCACAATATCCTTATGCGCCTCCGTAGCTTTGCTTTCATTCGAATGTTCGCTCAGTATCTCGTCAAAAAGACGATCGAAGCGCTTAAAGGCGTGTTGAAGTCTAGCCTTCATCCCGGTCAGACTATGAACGAATTCCAAGGAAGGAAAGAAATCTCCTATGCTGAATCCCGCAAGCAGCTCCTGAAACTCCTCCAGCATGCTCTGGAACCCATGCTTATCGTAGTCCCCTCCTGCTGAAAAGTCCCTCCCAAAAGCACTCCGGCAAAGCACGTTATTCGTATACAACGCCAGTAATTTAGATAGATTTATGGTGCCTGGACAGGACTCTGCCACCCTGTGAACTAAACGGGCAACTTCTTCCTTCCTCACATGACTAAATGACTGAACCCTTCTCACGCTAAGCAATTCAAGTATGCAGATTTTCCTTATGTGCCTCCAATAAGTGCCATAGGGAGAGAAGGCCATGTCCGTGCAGTTGTAAAACAAGTGCTTGGCAGAGAAGATTTGAGGGCGGTTCGCAAGCACTAGGTCGTGGGTTTTCATCACCTCCTTGGCCATTGCGGCCAAGGAAACAACTATTGTCGGGACTTTGCCGAGCTTCAAGTACATGATCGGCCCGTACTTCATGGTGAGGCGATGGAGAGATCTGTGTGGCGGTTTGCCAAGCTGGTGGAGATTGCCAATGATAGGCAACTTGGGAAGGCCCGGTGGGAGGTTGCTTCTTTTGTTCCTAGACTTTCTCTTCCCGAAAACTATCAGAAAAGCTGCTAGGACCAAGCATGTTGGGAGAAACAGATACTGAAGGAGAATCATTGCAAGGTATGTGATATTGCTAAACTGTACTTCTTATTTGATTCCTACATATTGCTATATATGGAAGTCACTGAAACGATCTATCTGCTTTGCTGACGATTTGTGTTAGAAAAATGCTTAGCTGACCGTCTCCATCAAGTGACGGAGTGACGGTCAGCGTTACGACCGCTCATTTTGTGAGGAAACCGGTTGACTTTTCAACCGGTTTCCTCTTACCCAATTTGTTTTTTATTTTTTTTTGCAAGGGTAAATTGAAAAAAATCCTAAGAGAGTCCACACAATCAATTTTCATGAATATGATGAAAAATAAATTAGGTACTAAAATATAAATATTATAAATAAAAACATTGTCACCTACTAAAGAGAAATTGTTGATGCCATTATATAGATCTATTAAATATAAAAGATGAAAAAACACTTGAGCTAAGATTGATTTTATAATGCTTTAGGCTAGTAGAAGTGTCAAAACTTGGCACGGGGATATTTAAGTATCAAAAGTTACGAAAGGTACAAATAAGTGTCACTTTTTTTTAAAATTGAGACATTTGAGTGCTAAGTCCGGCGAAGGCTTCTAGAAATCCTCACGACATTTTTAATAATATAACTCGCTTACATGACTCGCCGGATAGTTAAGTCTGCAAAGAAGAGCCAAAACAACGTCATTTTGCCTCTTATATGAATTTTAATATAAATATTAATTAAATTACTTTTAAATTTTTTTAAAAAAAGATGTTGAAGGCGTTGGGCGAGGGCTATGTAAACCCAAGGGCCGGTGATCGTGGGGAGGCAGCGACGAGGGCTTGCACAACCCTCGCCCAACGCCTTTGCAACTTCTTCTTCTTCCTTTTTAAAAATAAAAATAATAATCTAGTTGTAAATTTAATTTAATTAAAATTCATATGAAAATTCAAATCCAAGATAAAACGACATCGTTTTTGCTTATCTAGTCACGCTAGGATGCAAAATGACGTTGTTTTCAACTTATGTAGCTAAGTCATGTCTCGCCAGAAAAATGTCACGTCAACATTTTGGTTGGATTTTCTCACCATTGATTGGTACTTAACTTATCCATTTTGCTTCAATTTTTATACTTAAGTGTACATTTCCACATGCGTCTTGTTTTAGGCCTTACACATCTTCATCTATGAGATTTGGATCAATTGAGTAAATTTTCTTCTCTACTAATTCATTATTCTTATTTTGTCATTTTCTTTACTTCATTTGCTTTATGCATAATCGATATCAACAATATTCATTTTAAGTCACCGGAGAGTCCTTCTAAAGCAATTTGATTTTGGAGAAAAGATTGAGAAGCCAATCGTGATTTTGTTAATAATTACGAAGCCAACATCTCAAGTGTTTTTTCATCTTTTAAATTTAATAGATTTATATAATAACATTAACGATTTTTAGTAGGTGATGATATTTTTTTACTTGTAATTATTTATATTTTAATTTTTTATTTATTTTTTCATCATATACACAAAAATTGATTGTGTGGGCCCCTTAGGATTTATCTCTCAATTTAAGCTTGCAATACAAAAACATAAAAAATTTAGGGAAATTTTCAAATAAGAACCTACAATGCTATCATTTTCTCAAAAGAGGACCTAAAGTGAACTTTGTCTCAAATAAGGACCCAAAATGCCTTCATTTTCCCAAAAGAGGACTTGGAGTGGAGTTTGTGTTAAATAAGGACCCAAAGTGATCATTTAGTCTCAAAGAAGAACCTCATCTGTCGGCCGGTGAATAAATGCATCTCCGATGCATATTTCGGTAGCCTAATTACGGATATTTTTGTCCTTTTTTTTAAATTTTCAGTTGTCTTGTTCTTTACTATTATTATTTTTTTGGGTCATTAAATGGCACTGTTCATCATCTTCTTCATCCCTTGTTCGTCTTCTTCTCAAGAACATCGGACTTGGGAAGGGCCAGTGAGCGCTAGCCGTTGGTGAGGGTCAATGAGGGTTGGATGCCCATCATCGGCAGTAGGTGAGGGCCACCAAGCCCTCGCCGGCCGTGGGCGAGGGCTTGTAGGCTAATCCTCACCAGATCTAGCGAGGGTGGCCTTAGTTGCAGCTGGCTGCAGGTGAGGGCTTGTAAGCCCTCGTTGGCCCTTATTAGTGGCTGGTGAGATGGGCCAGCCCTCGCCCAAGGCCGGCGAGGGGTGACCTTGCTAATGGCCGTGAGGGGCGACCTCCCCCACCTTCGCTCGGCTACTCCACCAACAACCTTGTCTTCTGCTAGGACTACGATTGGGATGCCCACGTTGCTTTCTTCATCCCTTCCTCCCACCACCGCCCCTAGATCGACGACTTTTTCGGCTACCCCTTTTGCCCTCAAGGACCTTCTTGTAGGGCCTCGATTTGGACGGCCCCCCTCCCCCATGGCCAGTGAGGGCTCGATGGCCCTTGCCCGCTGTCAGCAATAGGCATGGAGCCTTCACTCGCTGCCAACGATGGGCGTCGAGCCCTCGCCGACCCTTACCAACAACTGGTGCTCGCTAGCTTTTCCCCAAGTTCAGTATTCTTGATCTAGGCAAGAAGAAATGAACAGGGGACGAAGAAGACGATGAATAGGGCAACCAAAAATGAGAAAAAAAAAAGGATGAA
The DNA here is from genome assembly GCF_016545825.1 of Eucalyptus grandis. Classification (NCBI taxonomy): domain Eukaryota; kingdom Viridiplantae; phylum Streptophyta; class Magnoliopsida; order Myrtales; family Myrtaceae; genus Eucalyptus; species Eucalyptus grandis. The sequence goes on from NC_052613.1 coordinate 1,754,525, forward strand.
AATACCGTAATCAAGCCACCGAAATATACATTAAAGATACATCTATTCACCGGCCGACGAGTGAGGTCCTTCTTTGAGATTAAATGACTACTTTTGGTCATTCTTTGAGACAAACTTCACTTCAGGTCCTCTTTTGAGAAAATGATAACACTTTGGGTCCTTATTTGAGACAAATTTCACTTCAGATCCTCTTTTGAGAAAATGATGGCACTCCGGGTCCTTATTTGAAATTTTCCCAAAATTTAAAAGAATCGGGTGAGATGAGACTAGTTGGAAAAGTCAACTAGTTTCATCACAACATGAGCGGCCATTAGTTGACCATCACTCCTTCATTGGATGAAGGACGGTTAGCTAAGCCACATTCATGAATATATGTTGTCCAATATATTTTATTTAAGAAAAATGCTTAGTTAACCATCTCCACCAAGTGACGATGTGAAGGCAGCAATAGGACCACTCATTTTGTGAGGAAACCGGTTGACTTTTTCAACTAGTTTCCTCTCACCCAATTTTTTATTTTTATTTTTTTCTATTGCAAGCGTAAATTGAGAAATAAAATCCTGAGAGTGCCCACATAATCAATTTTCTTGAATATGATAAAAAAAAATTAATTAGTTTTATCACCTACTAAAAAGACATCATTAATGTCATTATATAGATCTATTAAATTTAAAAGACGAAACAACACTTGAGACTAAGATTGATTTTGTAATGTTTTAGGTCGGTAGAAGTATCATAGAAGTGACAAAACTTGGCACACAGGAATACTTAAGTGCCAAAAAGTTATGAAAGACACACATAAGTATCACTTTTAAAAGAAAAAAATTTAGACATTTGAGTGTCAAGTCTAGCAAAGGCTCTCAGAAATCCTAGAGCCAAAACGACGTCATTTATTTTACCTCTTATTTGAATTTTAATATAAATATTAATTAAATTAAATTCAAAACTTAAAAAAAAAAAAAAAGAGTTGTAGATGGCATTGTGTGAGGGTTGTGCAACCCAAGGGCCAATGATGGCGGGAGGCAACGGCGAGGGCTTGTACAGCCCTTGCCCAATGCTTTCTGCACCTTCTTCTTCTTCCTTCTTTTAATAAATAATTTAGTTATAAATTTAATATTATTAATATTTATATTAAAATTCAAATCCAAGGCAAAACGACGTCATTTTTGCTTATTTAGCTACCTCAACATGCAAACCGACATCGTTTTTTACTTATGTAGCCATATCACATCTCGCTAGAAAAACGCCACGTCAGCATTTTGGTGGAATTTTCTCGCCGTTCGTACTTAACTAATCTATTTTACTCTAATTTTGGCACTTAAGTGTATATTTCATACCTTTTAGCACTTAAGTGTCCCATGTGCCAAGTTTTGGCACTCTAGATGTTCGCATCTCAATTTAGGCTTAACACATCTTCATCTATGAGATTTGCATCAATTGGATAGATTTTCTTCTCTACTAATTCATTATTATTATTTTGTTATTTTCTTTACTTCATTCGTGTTATACATAATCAATATCGCTTGTCTTAATTTTAAGACACTAGAGAATCCTTCTAAAGCAATTTGATTTTGTCGAAAGGACTAAGAAGCCAACATTGATTTTGTTATTAATTACAAAGCCAACATCTCAAGTGTTTTTTTTTTTTATCTTTTAAATTTAATAGATCTGTATAATGACATTAACAATTTCTTTTTAGTATGTGATAATATTTTTACTTGTAGTTATTTATATTTTAGTATCTAATTTATTTTTGATCATATTCACAAAAATTAATTGTGTGGGCCCTCTTAGGATTTTATCTCTCAATTTAAGCTTATAATAAAAAAAAACATAAAAAAAATTAAAAGAAAAAGAAAAGTTGAATTTGATGGAACCAGTTGAAAAGTCAATTGGTTCATCACAAAATGAACTATCATTAGTTGACCGTCACTCCGTCACTTGATGGAGGACGGTTAGCTAAGCCGCACTCATGAATATATATTGCCCAATATCTTTTATTTAAGAAAAAATACTTAACTGACCGTATCCATTAAGTGACAGAGTGATGATCAGCATTAGGACTGCTCATTTTGAGGAAACCGGTTGACTTTTTCAACCGGTTTCCTCCCACCCAATTTTTATTTTTTTATTTTTATTATTTTTATTGCAATCGTAAATGGAGAAATAAGACAGAAAACACAATATGATAAAAAAAAAAGATACTAAAATATAAATATTACAAGTAGAAAATATTATCACCTACTAAATAGAAGTCGTTAATATCATTATATAGATATATTAAACTTAAATGATAAAAAAAAATGAGACTAAGATTGATTTTGTGATGTTTTAGGCCGGCAGAAGTGCCAAAACTTGGCACGGAGAGGACACTTAGGGTGCGCTTGGTAACTATTCTATTTCCGAGAACAATTTCTAAGCATTATAAGGTGTTTGGTAATTGTCCAAAATTTTAACTGCCAGAATAAAATTGTGTTTGGTACCATTCTCAAAATTTTTAATCCAAATCATTTTCTTTTAATTTTTAAATAATTTATCACTTTCTTTTTTCTTTTCTTTCTCTTCTTTTTCTTCAACCTTCGACTGGTCGCGTGGTCAGGGGATGACCGCGACCGGCCAGATGAGGGTTGGCGACCTCACCGAAGCGTTGCTAGCCCCCAGCGAGACCGTGCCTCATCGGCCAAGCCTCAATGATAGCCGGCGAGGCTCAACCAAGCCTTAGCCGGGTGAGCTCAGCAAAGCCTCACTTGACCGTGCAAGCCTCACCGATGGCCGAGGGAGGGCCGGGGGAGGCTCGGGCAAGGCCCGGCCTTGCCGGTGGCTAGGCAAGCCTCCCGTGAGCTTGCCAAACCTCACCTAACCGGTCGCGGATGGTGAATGGCAGACAGCAATGATAGCGAACAACAATGATGGCAGACGGCAATGGCGACAGCAGCAGTAGTGGAAGAAGAAGAGGGAGGGAAGAAGAACAAGAAAAAGAAGAGAAAAAAAAAATGGGTTGGCTTTGATTTTGGAATTGTTCTCGGGAACAAAGAATCAACTTTTTTTTTTTTTTTTTACTTCTTGATTATGTTCAAATATTTGTTTCTAAGAACAAAATTTTACCAAACGGATTTCTGTTCTAAAGTTACTCCCAAGAACAAAAGAATAAAAAAATTTATTGTTTGACTGATCGCCAAACACGCCCTTCAATGCCAAAAGTTACGAAAAAAACACATAAGTGTCACATTTTTTGAAAATTGTGACATTTGAGTGCCAAATCCAACGAAGGCTCTCGAAAATCCTACATGGCATTTTTTTTTAATAATATAACTCATTTACGTGGTTTGCCGGATAGCCGAGTCGGCAGAGAAGAGCCAAAACGACGTCATTTTGTCTATTATTTGAATTATAATATGAGTATTAATTAAATTACATTAAAAACTTTTTAAAAAAAAAGTTGCAAAAGGCATTGGATGAGGCTGTGCAATCCCAAGGGCTAGCGACGGTGGGAGGGCGACAACGAGGGCTTGCACAACCCTTGTCCAATGCCTTCTGCAACTTCTTCTTCTTCCTTTTCTTTAAATAATTTAGTTGTAAATTGAATTCAATTAATACTTATATTAAAATTCAAATCTGAGGCAAAATGACGTCGCTATTGGCTTATGTACCATGTCGGCATGCAAAATGACGCCGTTTTTTTACTTATGTAGCCATGTCATGTCTCGTTGAAAAGCGCAGCGTTAGCATTTTAGCCGAATTTTCTCACCGTTGACATTTAACTAATCCATTTTCCTTTTGGTTTGGCACTTAAATGTACATTTTCTAATTTGTAGCACTTAAGTGTCCCTCCCTCTAAGTTTTGACACTCCAAGTTTCCACGTCTCATTTCAAGCCCAACAAATCTTCATCTACGATATTTGGATCAATTGGATAAATTTTCTTCTCTATTAATTCATTATTCTTATTTTGTTCTTTTCTAATCGATGGTCTTAATTTTAAGTCTCCGGACAATCCTTCTAAAGCAATTTGATTTTGCGGAAAGGACTACTAATAGTGATTTTGTTATTAATTACAAAGCCAACGTCTCAAGTGTTTTTTCATCTTTTAAATTTAATAGTGACATTAATGATTTCTTTTAGTAAGTAATGATATTTTTTACTTGTAATTATTTATATTTTAGTATCTAATTTATTTTTTCATCGTATTCATGAAAATTATTGTATGGGCCCTCTTAGGATTGTATCTCCCAAATTAAGCTAGCAATAAAAATAAATAAAAAAGAAAGAAAAATTGGGTGAGTTGAAACTTGTTGAAAAAGTCAACTGGTTTCATCACAACATGCGCGGTCATTAGTTGACCATCACTCCTTCATTGGATGGAGGACGGTCAACTAAGCTGCACTCATGAATATATATCGCCCAATTCTTTTATTTAAGAAAATGCTTAGTTGACCATCTCCATCAAGTGACAGAGTGACGAGCAACGATAGGACCACTCAGGAAACCGGTTGACTTTTTCAACCAGTTTCCTCTCACGCAATTTTTTATTATTGCAAGCATAAAGTGAGAAATAAAATCCTAAGAGAGCCCACACAATCAATTTTCATCAATATGATAAAAAAATAAATTAGATAATAAAACATAAATATTACACTAAAGTATTTACTAAAAAAAAGGAAGAAGAAGAAGTTGCAAAAGGCATTGGGCAAGGGTTGTGCAAGCCCTCACCATCACCTCCCCACCCATGCTAGCCCTTGGGCTTACATAGCCCTCACCCAATGCCTTCAGCAACTTTTTTTTTTTTTAAATTTTTAAATGTCATTATTATCACCTACTAAAAAGAAATCGTTGATGTCATTATATAGATCTATTAAATTTAAAAGATGAAAAACACTTGAGACTAAGATTGATTTTGTAATGTTTTAATCCGAGAAATACGGCAAAAGTGCCAAAACATAGCACAAGAGACATTTAAATGTCAAAAGTTATGAAAGGTATATATAAATGTCACTTATTTTGAAAATTGAGACATTTGAGTACCAAGTCCAGCAAAAGCTCTCAGAAATCCCACATGGCATTTTTTTAATAATATAGCTCGCTTACATGGCTTGCCAGAGAGCTAAGTTGGCAAAGAATAGCCAAACGACGTCGTTTGCCTCTTATTTGAATTTTAATATAAATATTAATTAAATGTCATTTTGGCTCTTATTTGAAATTTAATATAAATATTATATAAATTACATTTAAAACTTAGAAAAAAAGTAGTTGCAAAAGGCATTGGGTGAGAGCGTGTAAGCCCAAGGGCTGGTGACGGTGGGGAGGCAACGGTGAGGGCTTGCACAACCCTTGCCCAATGCCTTATGCAACTTCTTCTTCTTTTTCCTTTTTTTTTTTTAAATAATAATAATTTAGTAGTAAATTAAATTAAATTAATATTTATATTAAAATTCAAACTCAAGACAAAACAATGTCGTTTTTGGCTTATTTAGCCATGTCAGCATGCAAAGTTGTTTCAACTTATGTAGCCATGTCATGTCTCACTAGAAAAAACGTCACATTAGTATTTGGCCGGATTTTTTTTTCATCGTTGGTACTTAAATGATCCATTTTACTTCGATTTTGACACTTTAGTATACCTTTCCTAATTTTTGGCACTTAAGTATTTTTTCGTGCCAAGTTTTGGCACTCTAGGCATATGTGTCTCGTTTTAGGCTTAACACATCTTCATCTACAAGATTTGGATCAATTGGGTAAATTTTCTTTTGTACTAATTCATTATTCTTATTTTGTTCTTTCCTTTACTTCATTTGTTTTATACGTAATCGATATCGCTGGTCTTAATTTTAAGTTACCGGAAAGGTCTTTCTAAAGAAATTTGATTTTGGCAAAAGGACTGAGAAGCCAACAATAATTTTGTTATTAATTACAAAGCCAACGTCTCAAGTGTTTTTCTTCTTTTAAATTTAATAGATATATATTAATGACATGAACGACTTCTTTTTAGTAGGTGATAGTATTTTTTACTTGCAAATATTTATATTTTAGTATCTAATTTATTTTTTCATCATATTCATGAAAATTGATTGTATGGGTCCTCTTAAGATTTTATCTCTCAATTTAAGCTTGCGATAGAAAAAAAAAATTGGGTGAGATGAAATCAATTGAAAAAGTCAATTGGTTTCATCACAAAATGAGCAGTCTTTAGTTGATCATCACTCGGTCACTTGATGGAGACGGTTAGCTAAGGCTTAGCTAACCATCTCCATCAAGTGACGGAGTGACTGTCAGCATTAGGACTGCTCAATTTGTGAAGGAACCAGCTGACATTTTCAATCGGTTTCCTCTCACGCAATTTTTTTGTTATTGCAAGCGTGAAATGAGAAATAAAATCCTTAGAGAGCCCACACAATCAATTTTCATGAATATGATAAAAATAATAAGTTAGATACTTAAATATTAATATTACAAGTAAAAATATAATCACCTACTAAAAAGAAATCGTTAGTATCATTATATAAATATATTCAATTTAAAAGATGAAAAACACTTGAGAGTAAGATTGATTTTGAAGAGTTGATTGGACCTGAGCAGGTCCTAAAAGCTCATGGAGGAAATAGGCGGGATAACCGCCTGGGTGAGAGACCACGCTGTCCTCATATTCCCTCTTTGTCGGGAAGACAAAGATAGATGAAAAATTAGGAGGCCTCACGGTGGTGAAGGTAGACACCATGTAAGATTGATTTTGTAATGTTTTAGGCCAGTAGAAATACGGCAGAAGTTCAAAACTTGGGACGGCAGCCTTAAGTGCCAAAAGTTAAGAAAGGTACATAAGTGTCACTTTTGTTGAAAATTGAGACATTTGCGTGCCAAACCAACGAAGACTCCTGGAAATCCTACGTGGCATTTTTTTTAATAATATAATTCACTTATGTGACTCGCCGAAGAGCCAAGTTGGCATAGAAGAGCCAAAATGACGTCGTTCTGCCTCTTATTTGAATTTTAATATAAATATTAATGAAATTATATTTCAAACTTTAAAAAAAAAAAGAAGTTGTGGAAGGCATTGGGCGAGGGCTATGCAAGCCCGAGGGCCGGCAACAGTGGGGAAGCAACGGTGAGGGCTTGCACTGCCCTTGCCCAATGCCTTCTCCAACCTCTTCTTCTTCCTCCTTTTTTAAAAATAATTTAGTTGTAAATTTAATTTAATTGATATTTATATTAAAATTCAAACCCGAGGCAAATCAACGTCGTCTTTGGCTTATCTAGATACATCAGCATGCAAAATGATGTATTTTTCAACTTATGTAGCCACGTCATGTCTCATTGGAAAAACGTCACATCAGCATTTTGGTTGGACTTTCTCATCGTTGGTACTTAACCGATCGATTTTGTTTCAATTTTGCACTTAAATGTACATTTCTAACTTTTGGCACTACGAGATGTCCACATCTCATTTAAGGCCTAACACATCTTCATCTACGAGATTTGGATCAATGGGGTAAATTTTCTTCTCTACTAATTCATTATTCTTATTTTGTTCTTTTCTTTACTTCATTTGTTTTATGCGTAATCAATATCGTTGGTCTTAATTTTAGGTCATCGGAGAGTCCTTCTAAAGCAATTTGATTTTGGTGAAAGAACTGAGAAGCCAACAATGATTTTGCTATTAATGACAAAGCCAACGTCTCTAGTGTTTTTTCATCTTTTAAATTTCATAGATCTATATAATGACATTAACGATTTCTTTTTAGTAGGTGATAATATTTTTACTTATAATAATTTATATTTGTATCTAATTTATTTTTCATCATATTCATGAAAATTGATTGTATGAGCCCCTTAGAATTTTATCTCTCAGTTTAAGCTTACAATTAAAAAAAACATAAAATTAAAAAGAAGAAAAATTGGGTGAAATGAAACCGGTTGAACCGGTTTCATCACAAATGAGCGATCATTAGTTGACTATCACTCCATCACTAGATGGAGGACGGTCAGCTAAGCTGCACTCTTTTTCCATTTTAGTCATTGTCGGTCTTAAGAAAAATGTCCTTCTCTTGTGATTATATGATGCATTTGTCATAGGCAAAGCAAAGCCATTCAAATGCAAGGTGGTGGTGTCCCGTGGTCGAATTTTTAATTTCCTGAAAGCCGTCCAAAGATATCATCCTGTGCAGGGTGACAAAAGAATGCATCTAGGATTAGTGATGCTAATAGCGACGCAAAAATCAGTGCTCTTCTGACGCATGGGGCGGCTCCAATCATCGAGGGATGGGGTTGATCACGAGATCATCATTCTTTAAGCATGTCACTCTTTGATAGATATCCGTGAAAAAATAATTAGGTGCTTAGGTCTTATTTAAGTGTTTTAAGTGATTGGAGAAATCAAATTGATGACTGATGGGGCTGTTTACTTTTTGTTTAGTGTTTTGGGAATCCTTTGTGGAGAGTTTGTCAACAAATTGAACTCTCTAAGATCAACTGGTTAGGTTGAGTTAAGTTTCAATCCTACAGAACAAAAATTAAGAGTTCATGCCTTCTTGTCGACTAATGGTTCCAGGAATCTTAAGTGCCCTTATGCAGAAGAAACTAAAGTACAAAAAAAGGGAACAAAATGAAAAGATTGAAATTTGGAATTTTGTTTGGGATGTTTTAGTGAGCATTTGTGGGGACCCAAAATGACGGGGGCAACACAAGCATACAATTTCACGTCTCTCCCACATTGCTATTGATATATTATGCGAGAAAGCGATTTCAAATGGTACGCGTGATCCAGTGCCCCCACATCAACTTTAACTTTATAAAATGTTTATGAAATTTGTCATTTGCTCTTTCAATGCGACAATTACTCGTATTGTAAGGTCAACGATAGGTAAGTCACTACGTGACAATAAAATAGCCGGCCTAAAAGAAACCTTAAGGTTACACGCTTGATTTGTACACTCAGATTAGAGCTTTAAAAGTTCGGTCATGAGATTATTGACTCTTTCAGAAACTCTTGATGCCGATATGAATGACTCGCCTTATTGGATCGAACACGTGGAAACTCGAAATGTACATACGTGATGCTAGACAGGCAAATTCAAAAAGAAAGAGTTATTAGTGCCATGGTCTTATACATTGAATGATCGATTAACCGTGCCTAAAGTATAAACATTTCTTAATAACAGTATATATATATGTGGTCATGCATATGTATAGGTACGTATTTTCTGCAAATCTATTAGTTAATTACTAATAATGTGCAACAGACCAGACAAGAATATATTGTCCACAAAACCTTATATTGTTTTCTGAATCATCATACCACGATTATATTTATCACATGATTTTTCTCGTAATGAATTGACACGTACCACGGCAAGAAACGTAACTACGATATCGACATTTACGTACCTTGCCATCGAGTCCTGATATGGTGCTGAGTCACCTCATCCATGGTGCTCCTGAATGTCACCAGTTGCAAAGGAAAAACTTAGCATCTAACTCTCCGTCCGATTTCGTGGGTCTTTTGGATTGGTTAACACGCCATCTTCGCAATCTTTTTACCCTTTTTTACCCTGGATATTAGATGGTATTCAAATAAGTCCAGGTGCTATTCACAGTAATCATCTATCCATCTATCTTATCATCTGAAAATTATCTCTATATGCAAATAATTTCCCTGGGTAGATAAACTTAAGCGGTGAAGATTTATGTTATCACGCTCATGTTATCTTCCCAATCAAGTTTTGAGCAATTTGGAGTCTTGTAGAGGAAGTTATGCTCAAAGTACAAAAATTGCAACAGGGGAATCTGGTATTGACTCCTTTAGTTTTTCTGTGCTCTTGTTGGGTCCAATGCAATGTATTTTATTTCTATAGTCAAACTATTATTTATGTTTTGTGTGCAGAGCATTTAGCCTTGTCTTGGGAAATAAAAGGTCAGAAGTCCTGGGATTTGTTTATAGTTGGAGGGTTGCTCCAAGTTGCGTCTATATAAATCTCTCTAGGGTTTGGAGTTGAGCACTTGAATTAGAGTATTGCCGAAAAACGCCGTATCTCTTTGATGGATTCAATTGAATGGTGAGTTATATGTACCATACCTTAAGGTGGATATCCTTTAAGTGGTGAACATTTATCAAATCGCCGACCCATCGCCAACCCTTTTGCGGTCGATATTATGCAGAAGAAATTAAAGTACAAAAAGAAGGCAACAAAATGAAAAGATTGAAATTTGGAATTCTGTTTGGATGTTTCAATAGGCATTTGTTGGGACCCAAAATGGCAGGGGCAACACAAGGGTACAATTTCTCCTCGCTCCCGCATTGCTATTGATATATTATGCAAGAAAGCGATTTGAATGGGACGCGTGGTCAAGTGCCCTAACATCAACTTCAACTTTATAAAATGGTCATGAGATTTGTCATTTGCTCTTTTAATGCAACAATTACTCGTATTGTAAGGCCAGTGATAAAGGTAAGTCACCTCGCAAGATTAAAATGGCCAGCCTAAAAGAAACCTAAGGTCGCACGCTATTGAATATCAGAGTCGCACAACTCTGGTAATAGTTGATATTGCTAGTATAAACACCTAGAGGGGGGGTGAATAGGCGCACAAACAATTTGTCGATATACGGAAGCAATTCTTAACAAATTGAAATACGATCAAGGTAGGAAGAGAGAAATTGGAACACAGGATTTATAGTGGTTCAGCTTTTCCAAGCCTACGTCCACTCTTCCGCACTGACAGCCCACCGGCTGGATTTCACTATGCTCAAAAGAGTAGTTACAGCACAGCTTTGCCTTGATTCCATAGTGTAGATGTACTGCCACACCTCCTCAAGGTCTCTCACAAATATAGACTCTCTTTTGTATACAAGTATTTGCTCAAGGATTTATCTAAACAAATAGGAGCTTCAGACTTTGGAATTTTTCTATCGCGCACTTCCTCGAACAACTAAGGACGTCTTCCTTATATACTCCTTTATGCCATCATACCCGTTGGCACTTACCAAAGGAATTCCTCCAATCTACCCGTTGGACGGAATCAATTAGGAAGATCATTCGAGCTATTAAAGGAACGTGTTGATAGCCCATCAATCTTGTTCGCCCATACAATCAGGATCTCGGTTTCCATAAGTAGAACCTTCCAATAATATTTAGACAATCATCGAATCTTGATCATTGAATCAAATTTGATCAATCAAAGGATTCGATACGTCTTCTCCAGCCATGAGATCTTCTCCGGATGATAAGGTTAAATCTCGAACAAAACATTCAGTTCGGGATAACCTTTCTTCAACGGATCGTGGATCAATGAGGATAGACTTTGAGTCTTGAGTCTCGGCTGTCCGGAAGTCTTCGACTTTAACTAACGAGTCCGCACCTTCGGACTAGACGACGAAAACGTTTTGTCAACTTCAAAACTCTTCACAAGGGATTTCTCCAACAATCTCCCCTTTTTGATGGTGACAAAACCTTCCCCGCAGATTTGGATAACTTTGACCCGCAAAACATTTCTCAACCACATATGCATATCTTATAGAAATAAATGGCTAATAGAATAACACTAGAATCGCAACCACGAAAATAGGTTAGTCCAAGATATGATTAAGCCATTCATAAGATATCAATATTGATTAATAAAAGCAGAAAGTCAAGTCCAAGTCTAGGCGGTTCTTATCCGAGACACAAAACAAAGTCAAAGTCTGTCAAAAACAAACAAAACGACATGCTTAAACACAATCCAACAAACAGGTTAAACAAGATTGAAAGTTTTCAAATCATGCATCTCTCCCCTTTTTGTCATCATTTAAAAGGATGAGATGAAATCAAGATTGCTTGGGAATGCGGACAAGCTAGAAATCTTCCATAGATCGAACAATGCCTTCCAGCCTTTTAAAGTCTTCCTTTCAGCCGTACAACCTCCTCACTCTTGGCATTGGCCTGATTCGAATAGAGAGGGCTTGCATCTTTTCATTTAATGAACAGAAGAAGCTTGACCTTCATTCTTCAAGCTTTGAACTTCGCATCCTAAGGCATAAATCTGACCTTTCATCTCCAAGAGAATATCCATGATTCTGCGAAAATCTGCTCCATTATCAGTCTGAGTACTTGCTTCGGCTCGATCTGGAGTATAAGCAGACGATGGTGGATCAGCATAATCTCGCAGGTTTGGTGATGAAGCTTCATGACCTTCCTCTGGAAATTGAGATGCATAAACATCTTCTGGGTCCAGCGAGCGACCGACTCCTTCACTTGCATCCGGATGTGAAGACGTCACTCCTTTCTCCCGATCTCCCCCGTTTCCATGCCTACGGTGGAGAAGAGATTTCCTCGGGTTCTCCTTCTTCTCTTCTTTCTTCTTCGATCTTTCTTTCTCTCGCTTCTTGCTCGCTTCTCTTTCTCCTTCTTCCTTCTCCTCTCGCTTCTTTCGTCTTTTGTTCCGATTCTTTCGTGGAACAGACGACCTAAATTCCTCAAAGCCATTGCGAGATTGTGATGTCTTCGTCATCATCTTCATCCTCAACGAGGAGAGCTCTTCTTTTCTTTGATGAAGCAGCCATGGGCTCCTTCCCTTTTCTCTTAGCAGCGAAAGAGAATTGATGAGATTTGGTAGGAGTCTTCTCCTTGAATTTCTCCAATTCCTTGCTCGGTTCCTTCGACGCATTTTGGTTACCATTTTCAGTCCTACCACCATATGATCGCATGATCGAACACAAAAGATTTGCGGAGGCTGAATATTCGGATGTCCGAATAACTTCGTAACAAGGCTTGGGTAAGGAGTTGACCTCTGTCCTTCATCACTGCTCTATACATGTGAAACATAACAAGTATGAGGGAGAGAAACTTCTTACCACAGAGGATGGCATACATCAACTTTGCCTCGGAACTTGACACATCGCTTTGGAAGTTGATTTCGGCCGAAGGCAATTGATCACAATTTTGTGAAGCAAGATGTTGAATGCATTCATCCGTGAGTAGGTGATCTTCTCATATGTTCTCCTCCTCCTTCACCGGTTCAAGTGTAGCCCCAAATGGAAACTTTGATTGGTTGATATCTCGCCTCTCTCAACTTCTAACACATCTGCCAAAGATATTCATATCCACAACATAGTATTGTTCTTTAACACCGAAGGAGAATCTATTCGCATCCAAAAAGCTAAGATTTGAATAGAAATATGCAGTCAATTCGAATAAGCCTCGGTTGAGTCGAGCAAAACTTTTCAAGTTGAAGATAACTGAACTTTTCCCTCAAGTTCACTTTCACAAAGATCCAGAAAATCAAAGTCCACACTTCTAGGGTTTATTACCCCACGCTTGAGCAATTTCGAGTACGGATCCTTTTGTTCCTTTGATCTGAACAAATCTCCCCTTTTTCCTTGAATTTCAGCCGCAATACCCATTTTCGGTTGAAATAGACTGAACAGATTGTCATCATCATTCCCATCTACAGGATTCGTCCCCCAGTCACGAGGATCACTTGGGATATTCGCAAGGGTTTCCTCAGCCACCCCTTTACGAGCGATTCCCAAACTTTCCATTTTTCGCAGAAAGATATATTCGTTCCTATATCCTTTGTCTCTAAGAAACTCATCAACATAGTTCAAAGGAGTACGAATTCCTTTTAAGGCACGATATAGCTTGTAAATAAAAGCGGGCTTTTGAACTCTTACGGGTCCGCATCCTCGATGATTTCTTCCCGATGCCGATCAACAACGCCTTGAGGACTAGATGGTTGAGAATGACGCTGCCGAGAATGTTGTGGGCTCCGTTGCTGATCCGGGAGTAACTTCATCTTCGCAAGATCGAAGTGCGTAGGCCCCTCACTCATTCTCTCGTGGTCCCCCGCTTGCGATTCTTGACGACTTTCGTGAAGAAGACATCTTTAACGGTGTTTGGAAGTTTCCTTGCTTGACTTTCCCGTAAAAGATGACAACTTTTTGAAGATTTAGCGAAGAAGACAAACGGGAATGGAGGATCGATGCTTTCTAGGGTTTTTGAGAGGAAAGAGAGTAGAAGAGTGAAGAGAAATCGACGGTGCTCGTTCGGTTAAAAAGAAGAGTAAGCAAACCGTCACAAAGGAAATAAAAATATGCCTTTTCAAAATAACTGTCTTTATCCGCAAAAATAGTTATTTCAAAAATAACTTCCCTTTTGAAAATGAATCGATGCAATATTTATGTTAATTAAATATAGCAACAATTTAAACACATCGATGATCGTACCTTTTCAAGATAAGATTCGAGAGAGAAAGACTTACAGTCTGAAGGTCGAGCCAAGACAGTAGATAAAGTCTTGTAAGCCTGAGTCTGAAAGTCTTTAGACTTTGATATCCTCATACCTCAAAATGTTGAGTCTGGACCGTATAGACTCAAATTGATTTTTCTCCAAAGGCTTTGTGAGTATATCCGCCGCTGATTCTTTGAGTCAACAAATTGAATTGAAACGTCTCCATTTTGAACATGATCTCTAATAAAGTGATGTCGAATCTCTATATGCTTCGCTCTTGAGTGGAGAATTGGATTTTTGTGAGGTTGATAGCGCTGGTGTTGTCGCAATTAATCTCTGTGCATGAGTCTTCGATTTCAAAATCTCTTAGCTGTTGTTTTATCCATAGAATTTGCGAACAGCAGCTTCCAAGAGCTATATACTCTGCTTCTATTGTTGAAAGAGACACAGTACTTTGTTTCCTTGAAAACCAAGACACTGTTCTGCTTCCAAGCAACTGGCAAGTTCCCCGAAGTGCTCTTTCTATCAACTCGCAACCGGCTAGATTCTGCGTCTCGAATATCCCGAAGTTTAAAGTCTCCTTCTTAGGATACCAAAGACCGATGCTTGATGATGAAGCAACGTATTTTTATGATGCGTTTGGCAGACTGAGATGGGATTCTCTAGGATCCGATTGAAACCTAGCACAGATGCAAACACTCAACAAAATATCGGAGTTTAGAGGCGGTAACATAAAGAAGTGATCCAATAATGCTCCTGTACAGCTTTTGATCAATTTTCTTCCCTTCTTCATCTTTATCTATTTTTAAAGAACTTGACATCGGTATGTCGGTCTTTTTGCAATTCTCCACCAAACCTTTTGACAAGATCATTAACATATTTTTCTTGATAAATAAAAGTTCCTTCCTTCAATTGTTTTATTTGAAGACCAAGAAAGAATGTTAATTCTCCCATCATACTCATTTCAAACTCATCCCGCATAGACCTTGAAAATTTCTTGCCTGAGACTTTCATTAGAGGATCCAAAAATAATATCATCCACATATATTTGAACAAGTAAGAAACTTTTGTTTTCCTTCTTGATAAATAAAGTCATATCCACTTTACTTTTGACAAAACCATTTTGTATTAGGAACTTACTTAATCTGTCGTACCAAGCCCGAGGTGCTTGCTTTAAACCATACAAAGCCTTTTCGGTCCAAGACGAGTCCGGCTTCTTTGGGTCTTCAAACCCTGGTGGTTGTTCCACATATACTTCCTCATGGATAAATCCATTTAGGAAGGCGCTTTTGACGTCCATTTGGAATAACCTGAAATTCTTATAACAGGCAAACTCAAGTAAAAGTCGAATAGCTTCTAACCTTGCCACTGGAGCGTAAGTCTCATCATAGTCTATTCCCTCTTCTTGCGTATATCCCTTGGCCACGAGTCTTGCTTTATTTCGTACGACTTTTCCTTTCTTGTTCATTTTGTTTCTGAATACCCATTTAGCTCCAATAACAGTTTTACCTTTTGGTTGGGATGTCAATTCCCAAACATCATTTATGCTGAACTGTCTGAGCTCTTCTTGCATAGCTTCAATCCAGCTTTCATCAGATAAAGCTTCTTCTATGCTTTTTGGTTCAATTTCAGAAACGAGTGCCACAGCACTAGACTCTTCTCGCCTTTTGGATCTTGTGCGAATTCCTTCATTAATTTTGCCAATTATAAGATCTTTGGGATGACTGGACTTATGCTTCCAGCTACTCGTTGATTTGTCTCGGTAGATGATCTCTTTCTTTATTTGGATCTTCACTAACAACCCGATGCCGGTTTTCCGTAGTCTCGAGATGCTTCTTGAGTTGTAGACTTTGGAGGGTCTGGAGCAGGTTCGGACTCTTCTTGATGAGTCTGACTTGATTCATCTTGCGTTGAGTCTTGAAATTTGACATTCATTGACTCCTCTACAGACTTGGCTCTTCTTGTTATAGACTCGTAAGCTTTGCTTGAAGTAGAATATCCAAGAAAGATACCTTCATCCGATCTTTCTTCAAACTTACCAACTCGATCTTTTGCATTTTTCAATATAAAACATTTACAACCAAATACATGAAAGTATGAAACAATAGGCTTCTTTTCTTTGAATAACTCATAAGGGGTTTTCTCAAGAATAGTTCTTAAGAAGACTCTTTTCGATGATATAGCAAGCTGTTGAAACAGCTTTTGCCCAAAATCGAGAAGAAATTTTACTTTCAATTAAAAGAGTTCTAGCCATTTCTTGAAGAGTTCTGTTCTTTCTTTCCACTACTCCATTTTGCTGAGGAGTATACGGAGAGGAAAACATATGCTTACAGCGAGATTCATCACGGAAATTTTGTAAAATCTTGATTTTCAAATTCACCTCCATTATCTGTTCTTATACTAGAGATAACACACCCTTTTTCATTTTGAACCTTTTTAGCAAATTTTTCAAAACACGAAAAGGTTTCGGACTTACTTGAAAGGAAATATACCCAAGTAAAACGAGAGTAATCATCAACAATTACTAGGCAATACTTCTTACCCCCAATACTCTGAGTTATGGTTGGTCCGAAGAGATCCATATGCAGCAACTGTAGAACATAATTAGTAGAGACATAATTTATTGGCTTAAAAGTATTTCTTACCTGCTTTCCCGAATACATGGAGTGCATGAATCGCCTTTTGGTATGGTAATTTTGGTAGACCTCGAACAAGTCTGTTTTGATGAGATTTTGGCTAATTGCTTCATGTTGACATGACCAAGCTTTTTGTGCCATAAGCATGCTTCGTCTTGAATTGAGATAAGACACTGCGATTCATTTGGTTTCACATCCGTAAGATAGATATTTCCATGTCTTCGACCCATGAAAGATCGAGTAGTGTCTTTACCGATTCCGTAACATGTTCCTTCTTGAAAGAAGATCTTGAAACCAAAGATCACACAATTGACTAATGCTGAGAAGATTGTAATTGAGTCCTTCCACTAGGGAGACATTACTTATTGTGAGAGTACCAATTTTCATGGTTCCAAATCCCACAATACTTCCTTTGCTATTTCCTCCAAATGAAACTTTTCCACTATTTACTTGAGCAAGCTTTATAAAACAATTTGAGTCTCCCGTCATGTGTCTTGAGCATCCGCCAAGATACCACTTTACCTGTTTCTTGACAGAGACCTGCATTTAAAATAAAGTCTCAAGCTTTCTTTGGTACCCAAAATTTCTTGGGTCCTTTGGTGTTAGTAATATAAACGATAGCCCATACTTTCTTAACGGGTTTCCATACCATAGGACACTCTTTTTCAAAGTGATCCGGACTATTACACTTTGAACATTTGAGAGCATTTCTTCCTACGGGTTTAACAAAACTCTTTTGAAGTGATTTTTGTAAACTTCACTCGAAAACCTTTTCTTGATTCTTTCTTTTACTTTAGGAAAATCAATCAAGGGAATTGTTTCTTCGTCATACCTAGACCAGACTTATTGAAGTAAGGTCTTTGCGCTGAAAGAATTTTCTCAAGTTTTTCAGACCCTATAGAAAATTTCTTTGATATATTAGATAAGTCTATTTTTAAAAAAGCATTTTCTTTTAAAAGTTTGGAAACAAACATGTCTAGACTTTTAACTCTTTCTTCTAAAACATTTTCTTTTTGTTTTAGAGCTGAGTTTTCTTTTTTCAGTTTGGAAATTCTTTTGAGAGAAATCTTAAGACTAAAGCATAGTTCATCAATATATTTAGAAACTTTGACAGGAATTTTAAAATTACTTGCCTCAAATTCACCGTCCAGTCCGATCCCGAGTCCGATCTAGAGTCCGAGTCCGACAGTGCCATCGGACATAGATTGGCATATTCATTATCACTTTCTTCACACTCGCATCACTCAGGTTTCACCTTTGAGAGCTTTTCGAAATTTTTCAGCTTTTCCTTTCTTCTTCTTCAAAAGAGGACAGTTGGGTCGATGTGTCCTTTTTCTTGCATTCAAAGCAGACTACATCTTTATTTGGTTCCTCATCATCAACCGACTTGGTCTCGCTGTCTTTGAAAGCCTTGTTTCTTTGAGTTGAACCTTCTTCATTTTCTGTTTAGTTTTCTGAATCTTCTTATCATGAGAGCAAGCTCCTCATCGTCCATATCATCTTCGTAATCTGATCATCGAATCATCATTTGATTTTAATGCAATGGATTTCTTACCTTTTGATCTTCATCTTCATTGATCCTTTCCACTTCATAGGATCAAGAGTTCCAATCGCTCGTCGACGAAAGTGGCATAATTCTCTCGTCTCTCTTATCGAAGTCTTTATGTGATTCCAATCCCTTGAGAGTCCACGCAGTAGCTTGTTTACCTTCATGGGATCGAAGTTGGTTGACCTTGATTTTCAAGACCATTCACAATATCTCGTAAACGACTAAACATGTCGATATTGATTCTCCCGGTTTCATTCTCAAGGCTTCATATTGACCAAGAAGAATGTTGATTCTTGTTTCCTTCACTCGATCCGTTCCTTCATAGGTGATATGCAATCTGTCCCAAACTTCTTTTGCTGTACCACAAGAAGATATTCTATTATATTCAGTTGGTGATAAAGCACAATATAAGGAGTAAATTGCTTTTGCATCGAGTGTCTGTCTCTTGGTTATTTCTTCCTGAGACATTCCGCTGATTCTTCGCTTTTTTTCCTCTTTCGAGACCGATGCGGGGTAGGAGTAATTCCTTTTTCTACAACGTCCCATTCCGGAGGATCCTTTGATCGTAGGAAAGCTTTCATTTTGTTCTTCCGGATGTTGTAATCCTTTCCATCAAAGTAGGGTGGTCTGGTATTGCTTTGCCCTTCCATCGCCCCGTGCTAACATACTAGCCATGGATCTTTTACTATGAAGTAAAACACTTCAAATAAAGTAAGTACACGAGCTCTGATACCAATTGATATTGCTAGTATAAACACCTAGAGGGGGTGAATAGGCGCACAAACAATTTGTCGATATACGGAAGCAATTCTTAATAAATTGAAATATGATCAAGGTAGGAAGAGAGAAATTAGAACACGGGATTTATAGTGGTTCGGCTTTTTCCAAGCCTACGTCCACTCTTCCGCACCGACATGCCCACCTACTGGATTTCACTATGCTCAAAAGAGTAGTTACAGCACAGCTTTGCCTTGATTCCACAAAGTGTAGATGTACTTGCCACACCTCCTCAAGGTCTCTCACAAATATAGACTCTCTTTTGTATACAAGTATTCGCTCAAGGATTTATCTAAACAAATAGGAGCTTCGAGACTTTGGAATTTTTCTATCGCGCACTTCCTCGAACAACTAAGGACGTCTTCCTTATATACTCCTTTATGCCATCATACCCGTTGGCACTTACCAAAGGAATTCCTCCAATCTACCCGTTGGACGGAATCAATTAGGAAGATCATTCGAGCTATTAAAGGAACGTGTTGATAGCCCATCAATCTCGTTCGCCCATACAATCGGGATCTCGGTTTCCATAAGTAGAACCTTCCAATAATATTTAGACAATCATCGAATCTTCAGTCATTGAATCAAATTTGATCAATCAAAGGATTCTCGACACGTCTTCTCCAGCCATGAGATCTTCTCCGCATGATAAGGTTAAATCTTCGAACAAAACATTCAGTTCGGGATAACCTTTCTTCAACGGATCGCTGATCACAATGAGGATAGACTTTGAGTCTTGAGTCTCGGCTGTCCGGAAGTCTTCGAACTTTAACTAACAGTCCGCACCTTCGTACTAGATCGACGGAAACGTTTTGTCAACTTCAAAACTCTTCACGAGGATTTCTCCAACAACAAGCCTCACAAGAGAAGCTCTTAAGGAAGGAGATGAATACACTACTTTACTTGCAGAAAAGTCTTTTCACTCTTCATTATTTGAAACGATTACAAGATTCGTTTATATGTAGGCTTAAAACATGACTCTTGACATTCTTTAGATATATGAAAAGGCATGTCTAAATAAATACTAGTAAAGACACTTGAATATGTGTGCCGAAACGGCTTTCATTGGAAACTAAACAGCCTTTCGACTAAAACACGAAGAGTCATGAGAGATAGGCAATGATATCTTCAATACTCCCCCTCACCAACTACTCTCTCTAAGGATAGTCCTCACAACCATACCAAGCTGAGCTCAAAACTCTTCAAACTTTGCAACTCCAAGACCTTTGGTGAAGATATCAGCAACTTGATCACTTGTCTTGATGTACTTCATCTTGATCTTGCCCTCCAACACTTTCTCTCGCAAAAAGTGATAATGGACTTCCACATGCTTAGTCTTGGCATGGAAAACTGGATTCTCTGCTAAGCTTATAATTGATAGATTATCACAATACAATATTGTCAAATAACCTATTGACTGATGAAGATCATTCAATAACTGCACTAGCCACATGCTCTCCTGAGCTGCCATTGTTGATGCTCTGTATTCAACTTCTGTTGTAGACAAAGACACAGTCGGCTATCTTTTACCACACTAGGACACAAGTGTTGATCCAAGATTAAACGAGAATCTAGTAGTTGATCGTCATGTGTGTTGATCTCCAGCATAGTCAGCATCACAATGACCGACCAACTCACTTGATGATCCCTTTTTATACAAAAGCCCAAAAGCAATACGCTTGGCTGCATTAAAGTGAGGCTTCCTTGGCTTCTCCATGAATCGACTCACTACTCCCACTACAAAAGAGATGTTAGGCCGAGTTATGGTAATGTTAATTAGACTACCTACCAGTTGCCTATACATAGTCGAATCTTCTAGCTCTCGACCTTCTTCATCACATAGTTTTGTGTCCCCTTCCAACGGAATAGATATAGGTTTGCAATCAAGCATTTCGAATTTTTTCAAGAGATCTCGTGCATACTTTTGTTGACATATGAATAATCTTTCCTTTGTCCTATCAATCTCGAGCCCCAAAAATTGTTTTAGTTCTCCAAGCTCCTTCATCTGGAACCGCACAGAGAAGTTGGCTTTAATTCGACATATCTCATCTTCATCATCTCTAGTAATGATGAGATTATCCACATAAACCAGCAAAGCTGCAACCTTTCCATCTTCTGCCTTCACGAATAGGCTCGAGTTTGCTGGAGCTATGTTGACACCTAAATTTTGGCGACCCAGTCATTTATTTATTGCATTAAAAATTAGGGATTAATTTTAACCCCTAAAAAAAATACTAAATTGCATAGCATATAGTTTTTAAGAGTATTAAATACATTTTGCATATAAATTGAACTGGCGAGAGGTGGATTTAGGTATATGAGCTTGAGCAAATAGTTCGAGCTTATTGAAATAATTGGATCGGTGTAGGTATGGTTTCGGGCCTAATTACCATGTTTGAGTCCATGAAATGAGATTAATTAAGCTGAGTCCATAACTGAAAATTACATTGTGCTCAACTTGGAAATTAATTAGGCTATCATCAGCATAATATTTCATATGGCCATAATTCTTCGAATATTGAAGCGGCCGATTCTCTTGTTTGTAGGAAAGAAAAAAAAAAGGAAAGAAAAGGATGCGGATGGGTTACATATGGCCTAACTACGTAAGGCCAAAAAGGAGAATATATTTTGCATGGTCAAAGGTGGAAAGAAATAGAGGGGAATCGTGCATAATTCAGTAAAGGAAAGTGGAAGTTCAATTTTTGTCTTGGAGCTCAATCTTCTCATGAATATAAAGGAAAGACAATGGGACGTCTTGAGAGGGGGGCATTCTTCATACGAGAGAGAAAACACGTGAGAATCGAGAGCGGAGAGGGAGCTTCGCGGAAAGCTCTTCACGGCCGTGACTTTGCCGAGTTCGTGGCCGCACCTTGACACCGATCTTGCTGCCGATCGTTTGTTGCATTGACAACGACCAGCTTTCCAAAGGATCTTCCCGATGATAGAGCAACAGCGTTCACTTCCAAATAAGCCTTGATCAACAACCACGAAGTTTAGGAGGCCACACAATCGATACAAACGGCTGCCACTCGAAGGAAAAGGGAACACGTTCGCGAGGGAGAGCTCATGATCTCATCCCCTCATCAATGGATACACAGCTCCACCTCTCTCGCGGACGCTAGGAGAACATTCACGAAAAGGAGAAGTGGGGTCTTCAAGCGTGAAGCTCGGTCTCGCGATTGACCACCACCTACCGCTACCCCAACTACTGCCGCGCTGCTGCCCGGACGTGCCACGAGCCCTATACTCTTAAGTTCCAGCAATTCCATCGAGGTCTTCGTCCAATTAAGCAATCCTCAGCAAAGCCCAATCACTACTCGACAAGATCAAGATTTCGTGGCGAGCTTCATCCGAAGCCATGGAGCTTCGCTGTTAAGCCATGAGACGGCCATATATTAAAAGGGGGAATTTTTTCAATCTTCTGCAATTTTTGTCCACAAAGTCAAGCACTTTCACCTAGAGGGAGAAGAGTGGACGTGCACAAAAGGGAGCCCTTATAGGCTGAACACGAGCTTATGATAAAAAGCACAAGATGTGGTCTCTGATATTGCTAGTATAAACACCTAGAGGGGGGTGAATAGGCGCACAAACAATTTGTCGATATACGGAAGCAATTCTTAACAAATTGAAATACGATCAAGGTAGGAAGAGAGAAATTGGAACACAGATTTATAGTGGTTCAGCTTTTCCAAGCCTATGTCCACTCTTCCGCACTGACAGCCCACCGGCTGGATTTCACTATGCTCAAAAGAGTAGTTACAGCACAGCTTTGCCTTGATTCCACAAAGTGTAGATGTACCGCCACACCTCCTCAAGGTCTCTCACAAATATAGACTCTCTTTTGTATACAAGTATTCGCTCAAAGGATTTATCTAAACAAATAGGAGCTTCGACTTTGGAATTTTTCTATCGCGCACTTCCTCGAACAACTAAGGACGTCTTCCTTATATACTCCTTTATGCCATCATACCCGTTGGCACTTACCAAAGGAATTCCTCCAATCTACCCGTTGGACAGAATCAATTAGGAAGATCATTCGAGCTATTAAAGGAACGTGTTGATAGCCCATCAATCCCGTTCGCCCATACAATCGGATCTCGGTTTCCATAAGTAGAACCTTCCAATAATATTTAGACAATCATCGAATCTTCGCCATTGAATCAAATTTGATCAATCAAAGGATTCTCGATACGTCTTCTCCAGCCATGAGATCTTCTCCATGATAAGGTTAAATCCCGAACAAAACATTCAGCCGGGATAACCTTTCTTCAACGGATCGCTGACTGTCAATGAGGATAGACTTTGAGTCTTGAGTCTGGTTGTCCGGAAGTCTTCAGACTTTAACCAACAGAGTCTGCTGACCTTCAGACTAGACTGATGGAAACGTTTTGTCAACTTCAAAACTCTTCACGAGGATTTCTCCAACAGTCTCTCTCGTGCATGATCTGTTGAAGGCAGTCCAAACAAATTTTCTTTGACCAAATTTTGCAGGTTTTCAAACTATCTTGCCACGGTCCAGCAAAATTCAGTCCACAAGCCAAAGTCGGCCGTTGTCCAACATTGGTGGAGTCCCCTGCGACAATTTCAGTAGTGGTTCAGGCCGATGCCGTGACGTTGCCGTTGCTCTTTCATGACTAATCTGCTGTCCTCGACGAGCGGCCACGCAACCATCGAGCACCCGCTGATTTTTGCACCACTATTGAGCCCGTCCCCAGATCGAGCCGACGAATGAGTTTTTGTTTTGTTTTGTAGGTACTGGTCAGCCCCTTGCTGTGCCAAATTCGCTGACCCGTTTGGCGAGCCTAAAGTTCATGATCAAAAGAATTACTAGAATCTCGATTGAATAATTCCAAGTGGTGAATTTATCTTTTTTGCATGTTGTCCGGATTGGACAATAAACGTGTGATTCTTTGTGATTTTACTTCATGCATGCAAAAGAATCTTCTTTGGCCGATGAGCGTGAGCAGCTTGGGCACGTGGCTATGTGCAAATCTCAGTGAAGAAAAATAGCCACACTATATTTGTCCGCCATCCTCGCAACGTCATTATAAGCCATGCCATGAGCAGCAGCGAAAGTCCAGCGATGCCTTGATGTCCTAGTCCGTGAGCCGTCCGTCGTCGCCACCAACCATACCACCGTGAAGCATCGTCACCATGCACATAACACTTGCCGCCATTCACCGTCAAGGAGCCGCTTGCGATCCCGGTCCAATTGCGCTTGGTCCAAATTTGGAAAGAATATCCTTGAATTAGGTAAGACTCTTGATCAATTTGATTTTCATATATCTCGCTGCCTAATTGTAATATCGCAATCTTTCTTTGAATGTTTGATCGATATTGCTATATCCAAAAGATCTCTTGATCCCTCATGAATTAGGAAATTTTCCTAATTTCGCAACGTGCATATGATTGACAGTCCGATTTCACGCCGAAATACGACTTGCATCGCACGGAAAATCGCTAATCCGATCTCACGCCGAGATACGATTCGCGATTTTATTTGAAATTGGCCAATCCGATCTCATGCACGAGATACGATTCGTCAATTTATTTCCAAAATGGACATGGATGATATATTGCCTGATTTGTTGCCGTGCTATTCTTTATGTCTTATTTTGATTGCTCCCATAAAAGAAAAGAAAAAAAACTGAGTTAGATTAGGTTCGTTTTAGAATATTCCTCGTTTTAGGGTTATCTTGCATGTTTAGAATAGGAAAATAAAAATCATGTGCACGTCGAATAGAATTAGGTTCATACAATGCACATCATTTAGTGATTTTTGTTAGGTTCATTAGAAATTGCCCGTCATTAGAATTAGGTCATTAGATCAATTTAGATTGCATATTTAAGTGTTGCATTTCTTTAATTTTGAATCTCATGGAAAATACAAAAAAAATTATTTTTTAGAATAAATCCATCTCATGCTTTAGGATAGATTACATGCTTATTTATGTCATATCGCTTAGGTCATATAGCTAAAGTCATGTTGCCATGTCATATCATTTCATGTTAAATTAGTGGCATGCATTGCATAAAGCATGATTCACATTAAATAAAGTGAAAACCAAAAAAAGAAATTGCGTGTTAATTAGAAATCATATCTAGGGTTGATGATGTGAATTCTCGATCTAACAACGCATGCTTTCGTTGCTATGAGGTAAGTCCTGCAATTTATTCATTGCTTTTCTTAGGTGTTAAATTGGTGGTTTGCACACCCGCATGATCACATCACATGTTAGGAAAATAGATTTAAAATCAATTCAAGTTGCTTGCCAAACATTTTTCACATCACATGTTAGCGTAACCAAGTCCCCGAACTCATAAATCTCTCGTTCGTAGGAGTAAAGTAAATCTCCCATTACTTTACTTGGGTTTCTAATCGACCCACCAAAATAGATTAGTGGCGACTCCTAATTAAAAATCAATTGCATGTTAAAAAAACTTGAACCTAAAGTCGTGAATTGGTATGGGCTTGGGAGAGCCCGAGTTAAGTTGAGGCTTAACAATCCATTAGCCAAACCCTAGGTGGTTCACACCCCGAAAAATTGGGTCGCGACAGCTTGGCGACTCCGCTGGGGACCTGAGTTGAAACTCTTAGTGGACTTAAGCCAATTTTATACTTTGAAAAATGTTTTTGTTTGGCGGCGGATCACAGGTACGTCCCTAACATTTAAGGTGTTAAATGTTCTTGCAGATTGGGAGATATAAGGGGAGAAGTGATTGCTAACCCTTGCCTTGCAGGTTGGAGTTAGGGATATATGGTTTATTTTTTATTGAAGTGTTGTGTGATTTAAATCACAGTATGCTTTGCATTTAGCACTACACTTTGCACACACAACCTGCCGTCGGACCTGGGCCGCATAGGATCATCTAGGATGGTATTGAGATGTTTGCCACTCCGACCACATGCTCGCGGTACGAGTCGCCCATCTCAATCCCGAAGTTTCTTTCATGGTGTCAAGAGTACCCACCTCGGTCCGCATGCCCGTGACTCGGGTCGGCTCTTTGACCAAGCCGGAGTCATGAGGACCCGACATAGTCCACAAGCCCGTGGCTAGTCTGATCATCCTTGTGCCTCCACCTTGATAAGCCTTATAGATTAGAAATCGAGCCACTTACTATGCGCATGTCTATGTGATTGCCATTGAGTTTCTTTGGTGAAGTAAGTCTTCTATCCCTATACTATGCAATTTACTTTTGGTCTGTCCATGACAATCTAGGTTAGTCATTTGATCTAATTCATTTGTCAATTAGAAATGAGATGAGGAAATTCCCATGCAATAAATCATTTAAAAAAAAACTTTGGAGAATTTGTTTTCAATTCATGTCTAAGAAATTTGGTCTTGCTAGGATGTCTATCTTTATTTTCCTAGTCCATTTTTAGGAAATGCCCTTCTTGTACAAATTTTTCATGAATAAATAAAAAAAATGAAAAAATCAATTAGATCATTGCCATGGATTGGCTTTCTATTTACCATCATGCTTACATGTTCCCGTTCATTTGAATTAGGTGATTATGGAGCGATCCCACTCACCTATCCGTTCATGATCGAGAGCTAAAACGACATATCAAAAAGAGTAAATGTCGTCAAGGAAAAGTGCTGCGATCTAAGGAGAGAGCCAAGAAGACTTTTTGAACCGTATCATTTTCCTGAGGTAGCCAAATTTGATGCCATCATGAAGAGACCGGTGACATATATAGAGAGAAAAATATCTGACCTGAAGGGTTTGCCTCACAAGATCAAGGAGGGTGAAGAATTCAACTACACATGATTCATGGTCCTAAGTAGTTCGATTTCCTCATTTAATTAGGGGCATACACCTTCCGCTGCATGAGAATTTTTATCGCTTTTTAGGGATTGATTTCTTCTGTGCTTGAACATCACATTCCAATAAATGTAATTCGATTGATGAATATCAATAAAATTACAAGTTTTGTTTTGAGGACATGATGGGGTACACCAAACCAGTCCTGTGACGATATCCAACAATAAAAAGAAAATATCATCCGTGGAGAAAATCTAAGGACTCGGCTTCTTCATGCTTCCTCATCCAAAATATTCCTAAAAAAAATCATTTTTGAAGCCATTTCCAAAAGCATGCATTAGGTTACCCTTGTTTGTTTTTCTAACTCATTTACTTCATGTCTCAGAACATAACAGAGAGGCGTTTGAAAATAACACGTCAATTTCCAGTGATAGTGGGTCTGTTGATTTGGGAACATACATCTGAAGGAAAAATAGACATGGGTGCAAAGGATCATTTCCTAATTGATCTTGATGACATCTCCCAAGAGTGAAGAAGATATGAAGCACTACTTATTCTTTTACTTGTCCCGAGGATTTCCTTGCACATCAACAAGAAACCGAGGGCAAGTCAAAAGAAGATCATCTAGATTCCAAAGTGTGATGTATGACACATCTCATTACAATTTGTGTGAGATGTCATTCTCGAAAGCCAAATAAAGTTTCTCATTTCCATGAGAAAATGATGAAACAAGTCAAAAGAAGATCATCCGTCTTGAATGAAATGGATACATTGCGTTCATGAATATAATTAATTTCGGAATTGACACTTTTGTTCTTTTCGTTGCAGATGAAGAATTGGAGCACTACAGATTCTAGTAGTGACATGACTGAGACAAAATCTCAATCCGAGCCAAAATGGTTGTGCAATTTGAATTTACTTTGAGTTACATAGTATCCTATTCATGCACGTTCTCTTGTGCAGGGGAAAAAGCAAGAATGGAGCATTCATCAAATTAAAAAGTGGATTTTCAATCCAAGGACATCCATTGCTGAGACAATCCCTTTGTAGAGCAATCCCCTGAATGAATGCTTAAAACCATGTTTTGAGTGCAATAAATTGTTTGTTTTGAAGTCACAAACATTTTTCATGCTTAAAGTTGCTGGACTTTTTTTTGAAAAGAGAATTTTCATATTGATTTAGCTCACCAATTTCATGTGGAGATTTATCAAGATAGACAATTCAATGGAGTGACATCAATGTTTAAGAATGCTGAATGAGACATATCAGGATGATGAAAGGCAAGCCCCATCCTATACACAGTCCCTTACTTATACACTTGATACACTTGTGAGATGAATGTAGGAAGTTCCATATCTATGAGGTAAAGAGTTCTCTCGCAAAAGGAACGATGACCGAAATGATAAGGGGCAATTCATTTCTCTATCCTAAACACAACAGGTGATCCATTGCTTAACCACTTTGAGCCTTATACACTTGTGAAGATTTTTTTTCAAATTACCCCTGTCAAGAACCACCCCACATTGGGGCAAATTGGAGGGTAAGATAGCACCATAAAGTAAAGAAATGGATTGAAATTTTCTTGCTTTCACTTGCATCAATTTTCAAGTTATGCTATTACATTGAATTCATGTGGTAATTTAAGTGCCTTAGGATGACGAAGAGCATTTCTTTCTCTATCCTACATACTTATATCATTTGCACAGCCCATTTGAGCCTGCAATTTTTCATTTCTTTAAACCCAGTTGGTGATCATCCCCCACACTGGGGCAAGGCAAAAGGCAGATGAAGACTCTTGAAAAGTTCGAGTGTCATTCAAAGTGTAATTGCTTGATGAATGCATAGAATTCAAAATAGAACTAATGGGCATGAAAAAGCAGTGTGCCTGGTAAAAGCAAGGCCAATGCCCATGAAAAAAAAAAGTGAAAAAAAATGAATAAGAACTAGGGGCATGAAAAGCAAGTGCTCCGGTAAAAGCAAGGCCAATGCCCATAGATGAAAAAAAGAAAGTCAAGATAAGGTGACTCTCAATTGCAAGAATTGAATCCCATTGGGGTAATACTCAAAGAACTCAAATGCTGAGTTTTTATAATCAATTGGGCACTTCATGAAGACAATCCCTGATGGTGAAAAAGAAAACTGGTGGCAATGCCAAGATGATCACCAACTCTCACCATCCACACACATTTTGAGCCTAATGATCCTTTCATTTCTCAACCCATGAACCTAGCCTACGTTACGTCATTTACAAAGTCTCTTCAGATTAGGGCACTTGAATTAACATAGGGATTCACATGTTTTAAGCATCGCTTGAAGGACTGCGAGCAAGACTATTTCTTTTCATGTTGCAGGTTCTTGACTTGTAAACCCGAGATGATTGCGGTTATTCTTTCAATAGCCTTGACTCAAAGAGTCCCTTTGTTAAGCCATTGACCAAGCCCACATTACGGTCCCTATTAAAGACCTCTCAGATTGGTAAGGTCGTACCGCTTGCGAGAAAACTCGGACCCTTGTTGGTATGATGATAGTGAGACGGAGTGATTCTCATAAAATAGCCATTCTAAATGAGAGTGAGTGAAAGTCCTTTCTAACTGAAAGTGCCTCATTTGGTATTCTTAGGAAATCCATGTCATGAGTGAAGATTGTCTTGAATGATAATTCTCTCAAGTGGAAATTTGGGTGATGCAAAGGTCATTATGCATGAACCCCAATTGAGTTGAAGAAAACCTCACTAAATTTTGAAATGTGCATTCTAGAGTAGCTCGGTTTGTCTATCTCTTTGATGAATGCATATCAGTTTTGCTCTAAATCATGTCTCGATGGTAATTCAAGTTCCTTTCATAATGTTTCATGATATTAGGAGATGAGAAACCTCCACTATGAGGTGAAGGACCTCCACAAGATATCTAAATTCCAAAAGACATATCCCCAAGAATCAGAGATATCACCAGGTAAGTATATCTCTACCATACTCTAAAATACTTGTCATTGTGCAGGTATTCTCTCTCAAGTACATCGACACTTGACTTGGTCAAGTTGTCCAATTATATCGACCTGGCGTGCTTTCGTAGTCCAGAGTCATTTTCATCGACTCGGCGTGCTTCCGTAGCCCGATGTCCCTTTTATGACCTGGCGTGCTTCGGTAGCCCAGGGCCCATCTTCATCTACTTGGTGTGCTTTCATAGCCCGATGTCCCTTATAATTGACCTGGCTTGCTTCCGTAGCCAGGATTTCTTTTATCGACCTGGCGTGCTTTCGTAGCCCAGAGTCCTTTACATCGATACTCAATGGAGTTGTCCCCCAAAGATTTTTCCTCCAGATTCAATCTGATTAAGGCGACCGAAGAATGGTTCGGGTCCTAGCCAAGCAAAACCTCAATCTAGGCGACCGTAGAATGGTACGGGTCTTGGAAAAGCAATTTCTTCATTCAGGCGACCGTAGAATGGTACGGGTCCTGGAAAATGAATCCCCATTTAGGCGACCGTAGAATGGTACGGTCCTGGAAAGCAGTTCCTTACAAAACATTTCGTATTGGGCAAAACCGTAGAATGGTACGGGTCCTGAGAAAGCAACTCCTTTCTGCCATACTGGGCGACCGTAGAATGGTACGGGTCCTGGGAAAGCAGCATCTTCACAAAGTCATGTACTATTCTAGGCGACCGTAGAATGGTACGGGTCCTGGACAAGTAACACCCACTACCTCGAATTACTCTATCCTCCTCGAAGGTAAGTTATTTCAGGTAGGTTCATCTATCATTTGCATTAGCATTTCCATGCATCATATAAGTTGCATTAAAAATGGAATTCATGTTCCAACAAAAATATCATTCATTACATGTGCATGATCAAAATTTAGGTTTCAATTTATCTTTGAAGGCAACCTCTGCGAGCTCACCTTCAAAGAGGGGCAGCTGTTGACACCTAAATTTTGGCGACCCAGTCATTTATTTATTGCATTAAAAATTAGGGATTAATTTTAACCCCTAAAAAAAAATACTAAATTGCATAGCATATAGTTTTTAAGAGTATTAAATACATTTTGCATATAAATTGAACTCAAGCGAGAGGTGGATTTAGGTATATGAGCTTGAGCAAATAGTTCCGAGCTTATTGAAATAATTGGATCGGTGTAGGTATGGTTTCGGGCCCACTTACCATGTTTGAGTCCATGAAATGAGATTAATTAAGCTGAGTCCATAACTGAAAATTACATTGTGCTCAACTTGGAAATTAATTAGGCTATCATCAGCATAATATTTCATATGGCCATAATTCTTCGAATATTGAAGCGCCGATTCTCTTGTTTGTAGGAAAGAAAAAAAAGGAAAGAAAAGGATGCGGATGGGTTACATATGGCCTAACTACGTAAGGCCAAAAAGGAGAATATATTTTGCATGGTCAAAGGTGGAAAGAAATAGAGGGGAATCGTGCATAATTCAGTAAAGGAAAGTGGAAGTTCAATTTTTGTCTTGGAGCTCAATCTTCTCATGAATATAAAGGAAAGACAATGGGACGTCTTGAGAGGGGGGCATTCTTCATACGAGAGAGAAAAACACGTGAGAATCGAGAGCGGAGAGGGAGCTCCGCCGTAAGCTCTTCACGGCCGTGACTTTGCTGAGTTCGTGGCCGCACCTTGACACCGATCTTGCTGCCGATCGTTTGTTGCATTGACAACGACCAGCTTTCCAGTGATCTTCCCCGATGATAGAGCAACAGCGTTCACTTCCAGTCAAGCCTTGATCAACAACCACGAAGTTTAGAGGCCACACAATCGATACAAACGGCCACCACTCGAAGGAAAAGAGAACACGTCGCAAGGGAGAGCTCTCTCTCTCTCTCCAATATTTGTTCATGATCTCATCCCCTCATCAATGGATACACAGCTCCACCTCTCTCGCGGACGCTAGAAGAACATTCACGAAAAGGGGAGAAGTGGGGGTCTTCAAGCGTGAAGCTCGGTCTCGCGATTGACCACCACCTACCGCTACCCCAACTACGCCGTCGCTGCTGCCCGACGTGCCACGAGCCCTATACTCTTAAGTTCCAGCAATTCCATCGAGGTCTTCGTCCAATTAAGCAATCCTCAGCAAAGCCCAATCACTACTCGACAAGATCAAGATTTCGTGGCGAGCTTCATCCGAAGCCATGGAGCTTCGCTGTTAAGCCATGAGACGGCCATATATTAAAAGGGGGAATTTTTTTCAATCTCTGCAATTTTTGTCCACAAAGTCAAGCACTTTCACCTAGAGGGAGAAGAGTGGACGTGCACAAAAGGGAGCCCTTATAGGCTGAACACGAGCTTATGATAAAAAGCACAAGATGTGGTCTCTCTCGTGGATCTGTTGAAGGCAGTCCAAACAAATTTTCTTTGACCAAATTTTGCAGGTTTTCAAACGATCTTGCCACGGTCCAGCAAAATTCAGTCCACAGTCAAAGTCGGGCGTTGTCCAACATTGGTGGAGTCCCCGCGACACCCCGTAGTGGTTCAGGCCTGATGCCGTGACGTTGCCGTTGCTCTTCATGACTAATCTGCTGTCCTCGACGAGCGGCCACGCAACCGTCGAGCACCCGCTGATTTTTGCACCACTATTGAGCCCGTCCCCGCATCGAGCCGACGAATGAGTTTTTGTTTTGTTTTGTAGGTAATTTGTCAGCCCCTTGCTGTGCCAAATTCGCTGACCCGTTTGGCGAGCCTAAAGTTCATGATCAAAAGAATTACTAGAATCTCGATTGAATAATTCCAAGTGGTGAATTTATCTTCTTTTTGCATGTTGTCCGGATTGGACAATAAAACGTGTGATTCTTTGTGATTTTACTTCATGCATGCAAAAGAATCTTCTTTGGCCGATGAGCGTGAGCAGCTTGGGCACGTGGCTATGTGCAAATCTCAGTGAAGAAAAATAGCCACACTATATTTGTCCGCCATCCTCGCAACGTCATTATAAGCCATGCCATGAGCAGCAGCGAAAGTCCAGCCATGGCTTGATGTCCTAGTCCGTGAGCCGTCCGTCGTCGCCACCAACCATACCACCGTGAAGCATCATCACCATGCACATAACGCTTGCCGCCATTCACTATCAAGGAGCCAGCTTGCGATCCCGGTCCAATTGCGCTTGGTCCAAATTTGGAAAGAATATCCTTGAATTAGGTAAGACTCTTTGATCAATTTGATTTTCATATCTCGCCTAATTCGTAATATCGCAATCTTTCTTTGAATGTTTGATCGATATTGCTATATCCAAAAGATCTCTTGATCCCTCATGAATTAGGAAATTTTCCTAATTTCGCAACGTGCATATGATTGACAGTCCGATTTCACGCCGAAATACGACTTGCACGCACGGAAAATCGCCAATCCGATCTCACGCTTGAGATACGATTCGCGATTTTATTTGAAATTGGCCAATCCGATCTTATGCACGAGATACGATTCGTCAATTTATTTCCAAAATGGACATGGATGATATATTGCCTGATTTGTTGCCGTGCTGTTCTTGATGTCTTATTTTGATTGCTCCCGTAAAGAAAAGAAAAAAACTGAGTTAGATTAGGTTCTTTTAGAATATTCCTCGTTTTAGGTTATCTTGCATGTTTAGAATAGGAAAATAAAAAATCATGTGCACGTCGTATAGAATTAGGTTCATACAATGCATGTCATTTAGTGATTTTTGTTAGGTTCATTAGAAATTGCCCGTCATTAGAATTAGGTCATTAGATTAATTTAGATTGCATATTTAAGTGTTGCATTTCTTTAATTTTGAATCTCATGGAAAATACAAAAAAAATTATTTTTTAGAATAAATCCATCTCATGCTTTAGGATAGATTACATGCTTATTTATGTCATATCGCTTAGGTCATATAGCTAAAGTCATGTTGCCATGTCATATCATTTCATGTTAAATTAGTGGCATGCATTGCATAAAGCATGATTCCCATTAAATAAAGTGAAAACAAAAAAAGAAATTGCGTGTTAATTAGAAATCATATCTAGGGTTGATGATGTGAATTCTGATCTAACAACGCAGATGCTTTCGTTGCTATGAGGTAAGTCCTGCAATTTATTCATTGCTTTTCTTGGGTGTTAAATTGGTGGTTTGCACACCCACATGATCACATCACATGTTAGGAAAATAGATTTAAAATCAATTCAAGTTGCTTGCCAAACATTTTTTCAAAAATAAAAGAAAAGGTACCGAAAGGGCGTTAGAGAAATCTAGCGTAACCAAGTCCCCCGAACTCATAAATCTCTGGTTCGTAGGAGTAAAGTAAATCTCCCATTACTTTACTTGGGTTTCTAATCGACCCACCAAAATAGATTAGTGGCGACTCCTAATTAAAAATCAATTGCATGTTAAAAAAACTTGAACCTAAAGTCGCGAATTGGTATGGGCTTGGGAGAGCCCGAGTTAAGTTTAGGCTTAACAATCCATTAGCCAAACCCTAGGTGGTTCACACCCCGAAAAATTGGGTCGCGACAAGCTACATTATAATCATTCTTCAACAAGAATTCTACAATTTTTCCATACCACACTCTCAGGGCTTGCTTCAAGCCATACAATGCTTTCTTTAGTTTGCAGACATATTCTGGATGAATTTTGCTCTTGAAGCCCTCCAGTTGTTTTATGTATATCTCTCGCTCAAGTTCTCCATGCAAGAAAGCATTCTTCACATCCATCTACCACACATTCTATGACTTGTTTGCTGCAAGTGCTAATAGAACTTGAACAATGGTAACCTTTGTCACCGAGCTAAAGGTCTCTTCATAATCAACCCCATATTTTTGCGAAAACTCTCGAGCCACTAGATGTGCTTTATACCTCTCAATTGACCTGTCTGCTCGAGTTTTAAGTTTATAAACCCATTTGCAAGAAATAGGACGTACCTCTTTAGGTTTTGGTACCAAGTCCCATGTCTCATTCTTCTTTAGTGCGAGGATTTCTTCTTCCATGGTCTTCCTCCATTTTGTACTCTTCGAGGCTTCTTCATATGTTGAAGACTCGACCATGCCAACATCTTCAGTCAATGCTGCATTGGCATACTTGGGGTTCAGCTTCCTTTACCTCGTCGATCTCCGAAGTTGAGGCTTCTCCTCTTCAAGTTCTTCGACCTGACTTGGTCGAACTTCTTCTATCGACCTTGGATGCTTACTAGATGAACTTGTCGATCCTCGTGATTGTGCTTCGACATCTTTTTCAACAGGCTGATTCTCATCGAATTCTTTCAACCTTTCTTCAACCTCTTTGTCAAAATGCTGTGAATTTGGCAATTCAACTGCTTGAGGTGACCACCAAGATGACATTTCGTCGAACGCCACATTCCTTGAAGTATAGCACCTCCCTATTGTAGGGTCACAGCACTTCCACCCCTTTCATTGATCATCATATCCCACGAATATGCAACGGATTGCCTTCTTGTCGAATTTGTTGCAAAGATGATCAGGCACAAATGCATAACATACACATCCGAAAACTCTAAAGTGACTTACCACAGGCTTGCAATTCCATAGCTTATTGTATGGTAACATAAAACCAAGCCTTGCTTGTGGCAGCCTGTTAGTCACGTGAGCCGCTGTCTTCATATATTCAGCCCAAAACCTTGGTGGAACATTCTTCGCATGCAACATGCTCCCGCATGTCTTAAATAGATGTCGATTCTTTCTTTCGGCAACAACGTTTTGCTACGGTGTATACGGACAAGTATACTGTCGACGTATCTTGTACTATTGCAAATACTTCGTAAACTCATAGGAAGTGTACTCTCCCCCATTATCGGTGCATAAGCAACAAATTTTTCTACCTACTTCACTTTCAACCTTCTTCTTAAACACCTTAAATTTGATAAACGCCTCAGATTTTTCCTTCATGAAATCAATCCAGATGTACTAGGAGAAGTCGTTGATGAAAGTGATCATATACTTGAATCCGCTAATAGATTGTTGCTTCACCAAATCAAACACATCCGAGTGAACAAGCTCGAGAGGCATCTGAGCTTTGAACAACAATTCCTCATATGGAAGTTGATGTGCCTTCTTGTACTGGCACCCGGTACAAACCACATTTTCTCGCACTTCCAATTGGGGAAGACCCCTTAGCATGTTCTTTTGCATCATCACCTTCAACTTGTGATAACTTACTTGCCTAAGTTGTGCATGCCATAAATCAGGTGTATCATTCATTCGGGTTTTGTTTACGTATGCCGTTTGAGCAGACATCATGTAAATGGACTCCAGCCGACGTCTTCCATGATTGGTCAACCAGTGGGCTTCAAACTTTGGTACACCTTAACATCTCGTGAACCAAACACCATATAATTACCCGAGTCTGTGAGCTAGGACACAGACACTAAATTCTTCTTCATTCTTGGCATGTGATACACATTTTTCAATTCAACTTGCTGTGAATTGAACTGAAGAGTTATCATCGTCTCACCAATATGAGTAATCAGCAACCTCAAGCCGTCTACAGTAATAACAACACGTCCTCCAATATAATTACGCATGTTCGATAGTTTGCCTCGATCTCCAGTCATATGACTCGAACACCTTGAATCAACAATCCAGTCGTAATAATAATTAATCAACTTTTCACTTACAGAGATTAATGCCATTACATCGTTTAACTCGACTGCAACTACGGAAGAGGCAGTGAACTCGTCTGACACCACTATTGCAACAGACGTTTGGAAATCCCATTCCTTAACTTCATCGAAACCATTCCTCTTCGATGATGCTGTGACATCTCCTTCAACTTTCTTCGCTCGACAATCTCTGGCAAAGTGGCCCTCATTGCCACAGACGTAACATCGTCCACTACGTCTT